>NC_085863.1:33367053-33377053 GCF_034702125.1 Engraulis encrasicolus
GGCACCTCTGACAGCATCTAGGGTCCCCTGCCTCAGACACATTACCCGCCACATATTAATCTGTCACTCATCATGCCCCCAGACAGGTTAGGGGGAAGGCAGAGCAGAGGGGGTTAACACGCACACAGCACACACAAACATGTCTACACACATGTCTCCACGAGCTGTCACACCTGCAGAGGCCTGGGATACATAGGATACATGTACAGATCAACACACGAGTACACACATTCACACACACATGAGGTGACACACAATAGACACACAAAGACACATAGGCACATTCATACTCACACATACCGTGTGCATACACACACTTTTGCACAAACCTAAATGAGATACTAATGTCTATAATAATAACAATAATTATTATTATTATTATTATAATTATTGAAACAACAACAATGTTATTATTATTAATATTATGATTATTATTATTATATAGTAGTATTAGTATTTGTATTAGTATTCTAGTCTGTAAGAAGAGCAAGCTCCACAGTAACGTCAGAAAAAGGCAGAAAAATCCCTTAAAATACCACTACCCTCGCCTAAAACAAAGATACCACAATAAATAAATAAACAAACCAACAAAAGTAATAAATAAATAAAAGAGGAAGGTAAGAGTGAGTGAGACCGCTCCCCCGAGAGCTCCCAGCAAATGGGCCTGTTTGGTGGAGCAGATTGCAGGGCTTCAGCAGTGGCACCTGAAAACAGGACTGGACTGACCATCTGGCATAGCGGGCATTTCCCGGTGAGTCCTGCACCCTGGTAGGCCCCTATTTTCAGAAATGTGTGCGGGGCCCACCGGTGAGTCAGTTCTGCACCGCTAATTATGAGGGGCCCCTTTAAGCCAAAAGTGCCCGGGCCCTATTTCTCCCCCATATCAGCCCTGCCTGAAAAGGCAGCAAAATGGAGCTCGGGTTGATGGAAGGCTTTCCCTGAAACTACTCAGCCACCTATTCACCTAACTCTATCTACCTTGTACCTCTCTTTATATACCTGAGATTGCCCTCCACCTTCCCCCCATCTCTTGCTTCCCGGTTTCTCCCTACCCATCTCTATCAACTAATATTTTTTGACAGCTGATAGTATGTATGTATAGTATGCATACTGATATGTTTACATACTGTATGTTGGATTTCCCCTCTCCTCTGAAAACTCACCCACCCACCAAAACCAAGAACCCGAGATCTCTTCTCTTCATCCTTCTTCTCAAGTATTGCTCAACTCACATCTCAACTTGACATCCGTTGCCTTAGTTATCTTGCTTAATCTCTTGCTCCTAACCCTTAGGAGGAGAAACCAAGAAACAATTCATCACAGAATGGTATGAATAGGACAAGCTCAAGCCTATCTCAAGGGACAAGATTGAGCAGCAGATGTGCAACACAGTTTTCCCATAGGTACGCAGCTCACTTTCCACCAGATACTGCCCACCACATCCCTCCATCTGTGTCTACCCATCTCTAGCCCAGTCTACATCAGACAACCCCTCCACCACCACCTCCACAGAGAGGATAGAAGAAGAGCCTTGCTATCTCTGACCACCATCACCACCATGGCTCCAGTAGAGATGATTGATAACAAGGAGACGATTCATAAGAGGTGTCTTCTGAAATCAATAAGACATAAGGTTCTAAGCTGAATGTCTACAGTATGAGCTGCCATGCCTCCTTTATGAGGAAGAAAGAGTTAAATGGGGAAAATTTAAAAAGTCGCACCCATTTAAGAGACTAGAATTGACCCCACTGTGTTGCATTGGTGATGCGTAGAACCAGGATTAGACTGGGGCATTTTTTTTGCCTTAAAATGGCACCTAATACATGCAATCTGTTACTCATATTATATCCTGCTTGACTCAGTCCACTGTTACATTGCAGATACTGCAAAACAAACAAACAACAGCATCGGCATGCAACCCGGGGACTGTCCAAGCAGGACATCATCCTGTATGCCAGATTACCAGTCCACTATATAGAACGATTTATCTTGGTTACCATATTGAGATTGGCTCCAGTTCGTCCTCCCCCGTCGCTGCCTACCTACCCTGGACAGCAGGAGCTTCAAGATCTCCTGGTGTGTAAATACACTCAACCAGACTGGGCCCCGAGACGTAATCTTTCGCACTTATTCAACATTGACTGAATCATTCATGAGAGGCGAAAGAGGGTGATGGGAGTGAGTGTTCACATGTTGCTGAAGACCGCGCCGATAGAGATAGATTTTCTCCGACGGCACAGATGGAAGTGGTTTTTGAAAGATCTCAAAAACGCAGATAGGCCTATTTTCTCTTGCTACGACGGACTAAAAGCCCCAAAATCGCAGCTATCCATCTCTGACCTCAAGCTGCACATTACCTGGACTAACGGACTGTCTGACTGATTGACATGCTAAAGGGTTTTCTCTCTTTCCCAGCCATGTAGAAAATGAAACCATGTAGAAAAGCATTACAAGCTTATCCCACTGCTATCTATGAGCTCCAGATGCAGACATAGCCTATAGCAGAGGTTCCTAAACTTCAGCATGACAAGGCCCATATACCGGTAGGTTCCAGGCAAGGCCCACTTACATGGGTCATGTCACACTATTTTTTTTCTGTGCACCCCCTCTCACAATCATAGTCTGTGTCTTTGTGTCAGGACCCCATTTGGATATATAAAGTAACAATAATAGTAGTACCTAACATAGAAGCAAAAGGCTATATTATTATAATGCCGTTCTTAACAAATTGGAGTATTGTTCAGCTTTGTTTTTGCTTATTTTGGTGTATACATTTTTCAATTATTTATTTGGTTTTGCTATACTTTTTCTTTGAATTTGCCACAGACAACCTAGCACACCTTTGCTTATTTTTTCTCGGTTTTAACACTTAATATGCTGTCTCTTGACTATTCTCCATCTAATGAATGGTTTGAATGTTTTGAAAATTATAGCATTTTGATATTATTCACAGTTTACCAAACGTCCCAACTTCACCAGAGTTGGGGTTTGAACTTGTATGTCATGTCCGCTATATAATGTATAGAGGATGATGTCTCCTTCTCCCCAGGCCCATAGTGTGTGTCTCTGTCTGAGTGCATAGTAAAACAAATGCAAGGTTATAATTCAACACTTAGAGAGTCGATTCAACAGCGTCTAGATTGTGTTTGGCCACAGAGTACTGCATTAAAACTGTTCTTAGGCCGACCAGAACGTTGCTGGTGCCCTTTCCCGGACCAGTTACACTCAGAACTAAAGTGCTTACCTGTGAACCAGTGTTCATACCAGGCTCTGAACTATTCCGTATGTGACCACTTGCTACCCGGATTAACCTGCTGACATCCACGTTGTCGTCATGGTTCAGTGCACATATATGGACATACACAGGGCTCTAAATTGACACCAGCCAACCGGCTGGTGAAATTTCAGTTTGTCTGTTAGAAAACACCAACTTAGTCACTTTGACCCTTTAGTGAGTGTGTGTTTGGCTAGTAAGATTAACATCTACTAGCCATTTTGGCTGTTGAAGAAAGAAACTAATTTAGAGCCCTGGACATACATACAGCATATATACAGTAAGCTATATGGGCCTATGTTTGTCATGTTCATATGTACAATATGTATATAATATTGGGTGTTATTACCATGTCCACAGGTCAGTTTTGTCTGTTTGAGTGAGAGATTGGTTGTATGTTTCCAACTGAATGACATACTATACACTATACAGTATGTACGTATGTCATGTCCAAATGTATGTGCTATAGCCTGGATGCTATCTCCATATCCATAGGTCAATTGGCTGTCAGTCTGGGTGTAGAGCTTGGCTGTGTGTTTAAGTTGTGTTTCAACCCACTGGCCACCAGACCTTAGTTTCCCTACAGCGACTCACTCCCAAAACAAACCTGGACAAGAAAATTGGTTTAATCCCCTTCTCAACCCCCTTCCCCCATGCACTTTACTCATTTTTCCTTTTTTCCCTACAGGGTATTTTTTTTTAATGTGCTGGTCTAGGAGGCCAAAAAATCCTCACTGAATTTCCATCCTGTCGCTTTGGTCCTTTGTTCAAATTGCAAACAGGGCAGTGAGCGCGGTTCAGTCCCACCATGCGTAATATCAAGCCCATCAATCACCCCATGCTCGGCCAACGCCAATGCTGCCGCTTTCAAATGTTCCTGTTGTTTCAAGTGTTCCTACACACACACACACACACACACACACACACACACACACACACACACACACACACACACACACACACACACACACACACACACACACACACACACACACACACACACACACACACACAGAGTCTGCTTTGACAGTGTCACAAGCACATAGAAACTCTCTGTGGAATTTTCTCTCTCTCACACACACACACACACACACACACACACACACACACACACACACACACACACACACACACACACACACACACACACACACACACACACACACACACACACACACACAGACAGACACGCACGCAGACACACGCAGACACACGCAGACACACGCAGACACACGCAGACACACGCAGACACACAGACCAGTACATTATACTACCTGTGGCTCTCACTTTCACTTCCTGCAATATTTCTGCAGCATTATGATTTATTCTACAGTAATATCTTTCAATGTGTTGTTTAACACTGTCACATGTCCACCAATAAAAATAGTAAGAAATTACAGGGAGAGGGAGGGAGAGAGAGAAAGTGATCCCAAGCAAGCATGTTTTCATTGCAGCTTTCACCCTGTGGTTGTGTCACATCGCCTACGCGGAGAGGAGAGGAGGAAGAGAGTAAAACCGCAGCTATTTCTGTTCTTCTCTGCTGGGCTGTTTTCATATTTAGCCTGGCAGCTTACCTAAGGCTATACCAGGGGAAGAGGGACACCTGGCATGTGGCACTGGTCAACCAGAGGCCACTGAGATTGAGAGAATAGCCTCCCCAGGTAAATGGACTGCTTTTACTGTATATAGCACCTTTCTAGTGGTGTCAACAATAATCGATTCGGCATTGCATCGCAATGCGGGGACAGGGCAATGCAATTCAATGCGGCAAGTGTCATAATCGATGCGCCATATTTTCAATTACTTCTGTGGATATTTCCGGAGCAAATGAATGTTAAATTAAACAAAAGCATTTCAAAGCATTGAAAACTGTAAGACAGATACAGAAAACAGCCAATAAAATGCTTTTAAGTATCTGACTGCTTGTATTGCCTCATCATGACTGATGACAAATTTCCTTTGCTCTCAGTAGAAGTGTAATAACTTGCAATGCATCGTAGAATCACATCGAATCGAATCGAATAGCTACCTCCCGAATCGTAATCGAATCGAGTCATGAGGGCAGTGCCAATGCACATTACGACGCCTTTCCACTTCAAGTACTCACAGTGCTTTACATTGTATGACTCACATTCACCCATTCACACTCACATTTACACACCGGTGCCAGTGGCTGTAATGCAGGGTACCACCCTGCCACCAAGAGCAACTTGGGGATAAGCATTTTGGTCAAGGACACATCGATGTGGTCAGGCAGAGCGGGGCTTGAACCTGCAACCCTCTGGTTGCCGAGCGGCACTGAGCCATCACAGTCTTCATCGGTTCTTCACAATATGCATTCCTGTCTTCGGCCTGTGCCTGTGGTCTCTTGGGGGTCTTTTGGGGGGCTATTCCTCATTCACATCCCGATTGCAAATGAGAAAATGTCAATACAATTGTGCTTTTACGAGATATTGAAATACACTTCTGTTGTCAGTTACGTCAACACAAGACCGCAAGAGAGCAAGGGAGGAAGGGAGTTAAGCTATCAGAAAAAAAACCCGAGATGATGGACAACAGGGACAGTAGAAGAAAAAAAGACAATAGAACAGAGAAATACATAGAAAGAAAAAGGCTAAAGTTTAAAATCAACGGCCTGACCCAACAACACAATAATCTTTAAGACAAACATTTTCAAGCAAGGTTACACAGTAGTATTAGTAGAGCAAGAAGATTGAGTGTGAGAGAGTGAGAGAGTGAGAGAGTGTGAGAGCGAGCAAGTGTGAGCGTGCATGCGTGTGTGCTGAGAGAGAGAGAGAGAGAGAGAGAGAGAGAGAGAGAGAGAGAGAGAGAGAGAGAGAGAGAGAGAGAGAAGAGGGAGAGAGCGAGCGAAGAGTGTGTGCATGCGTGTGTGCATGTGTGCGTGCATGTGTGTGTGAGTGTGAGAGAGAGGGAGCAGGAGAGAGAAAGAACAGACGAGACGAGAGAAAAGTGAGTAAGCCTGCTGTGTTTGTGAGATGGATCACTGCAGGAAGGCGTGGAGGAAATGACTGGGAAGCGTGGCACGCCTGACCCTCCATGGACCCTCCATGGACCCTTCATGGACCCTCACCTCACACAGCCTGACTACACTGCAGGCCCTCAGGCCGCATGGAGGAGCAAGGCCAGGCCAATGCGTGTGTGTGTGTGTGTGTGTGTGTGTGTGTGTGTGTGTGTGTGTGTGTGTGTGTGTGTGTGTGTGTGTGTGTATGTGTGTGTGTGTGTGTGAGAGAGAGAGTGTGTGTGTGTGAGTGTGTTCACTATTTAGGGGGGGGCGGGGGTACTCTGGGGCCCCTGAAATCGCCCCGTCAAGAGCGTTCTGTCAGGCCTGCAAGCCAAGCACAGCAAGACGACCCCCCCTCTCTCTCTTTTACACACACACACACACACACACACACACACACACACACACACACACACACACACACACACACACACACACACACACACACACACACACACACACACACACACACACACACACACACACACACACACACACACGTCCACCCAACCGTTCACCACTTCTTCCTTCCTACCTCTTCACTCCTCCTCCTCCTCCTCTCCCTCCCTCTCTCCCTCCTTCTCTCTCTCCCTCCCTCTCTCTGTCCCTCCTCTCCCTCCCTCCTTAGCACTCAGTCACTGCAGGCTCTATTGGGCTGAAATGCCCCAAAGTGGGGCTCTGATGACAGGCTCTCTAGGGGGACATAAGATGGACCCAGACTTCAAACGCCAGCAGCCTGACAGACAGCAGGGGAGGTCTGCCCCTCTCTCCCTTCTCTCTCTCCCTCCTCTCTCTCCCTCCTCTCTCTCTCTCCCTCCTCTCTCTCCCTCCTCTCTCTCCCTTCTCTCTCTCCCTCCTCTCTCTCCCTCCTCTCTCTCCCTTCTCTCTCTCCCTTCTCTCTCTCCCTCCTCTCTCTCCCTTCTCTCTCTCCCTCCTCTCTCTTCCTCTTCCTCCTCTCTCTCCCTTCTCTCTCTCCCTTCTCTCTCTTCCTCTCCCTCCTCTCTCTCTTTCTCCTCCCTTTCTTGTCTATATATCTCCCCTTTCCTCTCTCTCCCTCTCTCTCTCTCTCTCTCTCTCCCTCTTCCTCCCCCCCCTCTCTCTCCCTCTTCTCTCCCTCTTCCTCCCCCCCCTCTCTCTCCCTCTTCTCTCTTCCTCCTCCCTTTCTTGTCTGTATATCTCCCCCTTCCTTGCACTCCTCCCATCTCTCTCTCTCTCTCTCTCTCTCTCTCTCTCTCTCTCTCTCTCTCTCTCTCTCTCTTTCACACACACACTCTCTCTCTCTCTCTCTCTCTCTTTCTCTCCCTCCTCTCTCTCGCTCCTTCCATCTCGGCCCTCTGTGGCCCCCACGGACCCTGGAGGGGTTTCTAATTGCATTTCACAGGGAGTGCACTAAATAAGGGCCTTGTTCTCCCCACAGTAGCCACCCCGCTGTGGGGGGAATTGGGCCGGGATTGGGGCTGGGGCTGGGGCTGGGGCTTGGGCTTGGGGCTGGAGGCGGGGGTGGTTGTGGCAGGGGTGAGAGGCTGAGGGATAGAGCTTCCCCTCGTGTGACAGAAAAGCTTTAAGATGTCAGAAGTCTGCAGAGCCAAAAGGGGTGAAGAGTGGGGGCCAGAGAGAGAGAGAGAGAGAGAGAGAGAGAGAGAGAGAGAGAGTTAGTGTGAGAGAGAGAGAGAGCGAGAGAAAAAGAGAATGATAAAGGAAGAGAGAGGTAGAGAAGGAAGGCGAAAGAGAGAGATGGAGGGAGGGTGAAGTAAAGGTGGGAAGGTGGAGAAAAGTGATGGAAGTGAGAGGGGAGAGAGAGAGAGAGAGCGAGAGAGAGAGAGAGAGAGAGAGAGAGAGAGAGAGAGAGAGAGAGAGAGATTGAGTCGGGGGGCAGGGGGGTGGTGAGGGGACCAGAGTCTATGGTTTCCCTCAGGTAATGGAGGAACATGGGAGACTGAGCAGGCGTGTGAAAGCAAGCGAGAGAGGCAGACAGATTGAGACAAAGACAAACACAGAGGCGAGACCAGACCGCGGAGGAGATATAACAGGTGGGGGGGATGGCTTAAAAGGAGACCTTGAATAGAGGGGGATAGAGAAAACGAGAAGAAGTCAGAGGGGAACGGGATGGACACACGAGGAAGCTATCAGACAGCAGAGATTTTCCAATTTTCTAGACTAGTTAAATGTTTTCTTGTTTTCCTAACACTGCAGGTGTTCCTGAAATGGGATACAAAAACACTTTTCGGTGTGTGTGTGTGTGTGTGTGTGTGTGTGTGTGTGTGTGTGTGTGTGTGTGTGTGTGTGTGTGTGTGTGTGTGCGCGTCTGTGTCTGTGTCTGTGTCTGTGTGTCTGTTTGTGTGTGTCTGTGTCTGTGTGCACACATGTGTGTGTGTGCCTGTGTGTCTGTGTGTGTGTGTGTGTGTGTGCGTGCGTACGTACGTGCATGCGTGTGCGTGTGTGTGTGCATTTGACATGGCCATCGATGTGTGTGTTCGTGTGGAGGCCGTCTAGAGCCAGCTGAAGGGCGTTAGGGGTGGAGTTGGGACTTTGAAGCCGTCCGCATCTAAATATTTCATGGCCATGCAGTTTCCCTGTCCTCCGTAGCCCCTCCATTCATATAGCAATCACAGAAGACTTACTCCCACAAACACCCCTGCCTCTTTTCTTCACTCTCTCTCTTCCTGTCTCTCTCCCTACATCCTCCTCTCTGTGCCCTTCTCTCTCTCTCTCTCTCTCTCTCTCTCTCTCTCTCTCTCTCCCTACATCCTCCTCTCCATGCCTTTATCTCTTTCTCTCTCTCTCTCTCTCTCTCTCTCTCTCTCTCTCTCTCTACCTTCATCCTCCTCTCTGTGCCCTTATCTCTCCCTCTTTCTCTCTCCCTGCATCCTCCTTTCCATGCCTTTATCTCTTTCTCTCTCTCTCTTCTTCTCTCTCTCTCTCTCCATCCTCCTCTCCGTGCCCCCCCCCCTCTCTCTCCCTTCTTCATCCTCCTCCTTTCCGTGCCCTTATCTCTGAGACCATCCCATTATACACGGGTGGCAATTAACACAATTACTGATAAGCAAGGAGCAGAGCGGCGGTCGGGGGCTTAGCGGAGACAACAGCGCGCCGATGATCACGGTGATTAGTGCGTGTCTGTATGTGTGTGTGTAATGTGTGTAATGTGTGTGTGTGTGTGTGTGTGTGTGTGTGTGTGTGTGTGTGTGTGTGTGTGTGTGTGTGTGTGTGTGTGTGTGTGTGTGTGTGTGTGTACTGTGTGTGTGTGTGTGTGTGTGTGTATGTTGGCTGGAGGATTTTATCGTGCATATTTATCTAAAGGCGCTAATGACAGACCGGTTGTTCACCGCCCCTACACGACGTCGCTCACACGCAGAATTATGTCAACGAGATCCTGGTCACCCTGTAAATCAGGCATGTCAACAACAGTCGTGCCGCCAACAACACTGTCACTGTCAGCGTAATCGTTGTGGTTTTGATGTCCTGTTAACTGCCTGGTATAGAGTACAAAGCCATGCAAAATCGGATTTGATATCTCACACAGATACATGACACGTTACACATACACGTGCACATGCACACGCACACACATATGCACGCACGCACGCGCACACACACACACACACACACACACACACACACACACACACACACACACACACACACACACACACACACACACACACACACACACACACACACACACACACACACACACACGCACA
>NC_085863.1:33382053-33389553 GCF_034702125.1 Engraulis encrasicolus
AAATGCAAATGGAACACTTCAAATGAACTCTAAGACCTTGTATTGACATCTTGGTGATGGTGTAGTATGGGAATAACACACATCTGACTGGAAAATAGCTGAGAAGCCTACTGTCCAATTACTTTTGATCCCTTGAAAAGTGGGCAACACACACAAGAAACGTTGCTATTTCATTCCTGTTTATGCGATATGGATTTTAACACCTTCACATTAACGCTGAGAGTCTACAGTTAATGCACAGCTTGTTTGTTTTATTTCAAATCCATTGTGGTGGGGTATAGGGTGGAAAAGGATGATAATTGTGTTGCTGTCCAAATATTTCTGGCCCTAACTGTATGTGTGTCTATGTATTAAAGCCTGTGCTGTCTACTGTAGCGCCTTGGATGGAAAAGCACAGGCACACACACACACACACACACACACACACACACACACACACACACACACACACACACACACACACACACACACACACACACACACACACACACACACACACACACAAACACACACACACACACACACACACACACACACACACACACACACACACACACACACCATTTAGTTGTAAGCCCAATCATCAGTGGCCGCTTTAGACTGGCTTAACACACACTCTGTTTACACACAGTTCAGTTCTGCTGTGGGGAGATCTGGGCCTACCCAGGGGCCTGCCTGCCAGCTCAGAGGGAACGAGGGATGGATTTTCCAGAGTGGGAAGAGAGGAAGAGAAAGAGAGAGAGAGAGATGGATAGAGAGAGAGAGAGAAGTGAAAAGAGGGAGAGAGAGAATCTAAGAGGATTTCCCTCTGAGAACGGGGCCAGACTACACTCTTATTGTACCACCACAGCCTACGACACATACACACACATACACACACACACACACACACACACACACACACACACACACACACACACACACACACACACACACACACACACACACACACACACACACACACACACACACACACACGCACACGCACACGCTCACGCACACGCACATAAAATCCAAAATGGTCGAGTGAGAGATAATCCCTTAAAAACAAGATAAACACAAGAAGATCAGACAGACAGACAGGCCTGTCATACAGTGACTAACCTAAGAGGAAGATCAAGAGAGCAAGAAATAGGGTGAGGAGAGAGAGAGAGAGAGAGAGAGAGAGAGAGAGAGAGAGAGAGAGAGAGAGAGAGAGAGAGAGAGAGAGAGACTCATGAAGGAGAAAAGAGAGGATAAAGAACAGGCCAAGTCAGAAAGAGCGCCTTTCAAACAAACAAATCAGTGTTCTGGCCGCCTTTTGTTGATTCAGCCCGTAAGAGCGTCCCATCTCATAAGGTCAAAGGGTCCATAAGCTAACATGATTGCATGTCTTAGCCCCTCAGCTTTTCACGGGCTAACATGCACCGTAGCTGTAGCTGAGCTTTTGTTTGCTAGTGCCTTCACAGTAAATTCTGCAGTGCTAATTCAACACTCAACACAAGAGTCAAATTTGACACTCATGGTGTTGGTTCCATATTCTATTAACTAGGACAAGCCCTCCTAGTGACGAAACACATTTGGCGTTGATTCTGTCAAGCCAAGAGCAATGTAAATATCGTTTCTGATCTCCGGAAAAATCGGGAACTCTTTGAGAGAGGTTAATTGTTATGCTCTTGGTCAGGCCAAGTATCGAAGAGATTTGAAAGTCGATGATAATCAGGCTAATATTCTATATAAGTGTTGAATAACCACTGTAAAATGTACTGTTTGTGTAATACCATACCGAGAACCGACAATATTTATTTCATTCCTCACTGCCTGACCATGTTTGTTGTTTGTCGGTCTGTTTCGCTGGCCTGCAAGCTGAGCCACAACCACAATCGGCTAGAAACAGCATGTTATCTTAATGCTAATAACACGAGAGGAGCTCTCTCAGCTCTTATCGCCTCCCTGAGAGATAGAGAGAGCCTGCTGCTGTTATAAACCACGCACTAGCCAATAAGATCTCAAGGCACTAGAAGCCAGGCAGTGGATGGACTATCTCTCTCAACACTGAGTTAGAGTTAGAGTGTACTTTATTGTCCCTGGAGGGGAAATTTGTCTTGGGCTTCAACAATCACTGCATAACATACAGTACTCACTCACATACCCATACAGCATAACATAGAGAACACAAAAAACATACACATATAGAAAACATAAAAGAAAAGAAACATGGGGAAAAAAAACCTGTGCACTCCCTTCACATGGTCTATCTATCATTGAGCATTCTAATCGCATTGTCGACAAAAGAGTTCTTATATTTAATCAGTCTGCAGTTCAGCGTCCTTAAACGTCTACCTGAGGGAAGCAGTGTAAACTCATGGTGCAGAATGTGTGTGGGATCCTCTATAATCTTCAATGCCTCCCTGAGCACTGACTTTTCGTAGAGGGACTGTATATATCCCTGATCTTGGTGGCCAGCAATCTTCAGTGCAGTTTTAACCAGACGCCCCAGCTTGACTTTTAACTGAACAGTCAGAATGCCATACCACGTTTGCGGTACAGCAGGCTACTATATTCACACACACAAACCTACGCACACACAAACATATGCGCACACAAACACATGTACACACACGCACATACGGACGCATGCACGCACACATGCACACACAAATACACACACATATTCAGTACAAAATATCTATTTTGTACCACCCATTGTATTATTATATTTGAAAATATTGAACTACACAACTGACTGCCATGCCATGCCAATGGTAACCAAGGATAAAAGGAGTAAGAACTCCAACTGCCGTGAAACCATAAAGCCGAAATTTTCAGTTTAACAGAAAGTCTGACAGAGTATCTTCCCAGCTGAACTAATAAGATGCCATTTTTTATTCCCATTTGTTAGCGGAGGGGAAAAAAATGAATCGAGTTAATAAGCAGACAGAATAGGATACTGTGCTAGACGAATCACTGCACTGCACAGCCTTGCATTCTGATTACCGTACAAGGGGCAAAACAGGTCAGTTGTCCCAGACTCAAATAAAGCGGAGGCCCCAGAATTGGGTCCTCATTACATTATATGTATTCAGGAGGGGGCCCGTTAAGATGAGTGTACCCAGGGCCTGGCAAAAACTGTCAGTGGCCAGGCTAGCGGATCAGGCTAACCTGCACAGCCCTGCTACGCTCCTTATCTCCCACTTGCTCCCTTCCCATGTTGCTAAATGCAGCTCCGAACTGCTCAGCTGGATAATGAAGTATTAGTTATCTTTACTCTGGGAAAAAGCTTTCAGCTAGCGGCGCCGCTAATGGCTTCCGCCTGCCGATGGGATCCATCCTGGATGATTCGAGTAACGGAGCATTCTTACGCACATAATCACATCTCCATGATGCTTCACACACACACACACACACACACAGGAAGATAGACACGCAGGCACACAGGCACGCAGGCACGCAGGCACGCACGCACGCACGCACGCACATACACACACACAAAATACACAGAGCTGCCTTGTCTCAGAGCTAGACACCCATATACGTACCTACACATCCACGTACACAAACACATCCACCACACATGTGGTCCAACACTAATGCCAACAGATGTCAGAATGTAGGCCTAAGTGTTTATACGTATACATGTATATGTACACATACATGTATACCACATATACAGCATGTAGACTGAAGGCCAACACTGCTAAGCACCCCCCACATACACACACACACAGACACACACACACCACACACAGTCCTCTGCCAATTGAAGTGTGGCTGTGACCACAGTGTCATAGCAATAACATATTATCGTCATGTATTTCCCTTCTCTGAGTCCATCTGTCTCTAATGTATAATGTGGTGTGTGAGCTTTCTTTGTTCTCTCTGTGCCTGTATCCATTGCAAGGGCTTTGTGAGATGGGCTCACTGCATCTCCTGTGCATCTCCCAGCCGCTGCCGTCAAAACACACACACACACACACACACACACACACACACACACACACACACACACACACACACACACACACACACACACACACACACACACACACGCACACGCACACACACACACACACACACACACACACCGTTCCCCCCCCACCACCACCATTAAAAACCAATTTAGGCACTCACAGGATTAAAAGCTCATGTTAAATTGAAGGCTACACTTGGCACTGGCATGAAAAATTGAACAGTTCTGTATATCAGCCAGGCGGGCGGGCGGGCGGACTGGCGCGAGGCGAGGCGAGCCGGGCGGCATTTAAAAGACAACTCGCAGCATTACTAATTCATATCCACCGGCTGCAGTACAGTACTGTACTCGCCTCGACTTCAAAACACACTCACGTTCACTCACTCACTCGCTCACTCGCTCGCTCACTCACTCACTCACTCACTCACTCACTCACTCACTCACTCACTCACTCACTCACTCACTCACGTTCACTCACTCACGCACTCACTCACCGTTAGCTTCATGTAAAATATAACAATACATTTTGAATCAAGTAATATGTAAAATATAATTATTGCAATAAATATCAGACTTCAAAACACGCTCACGTTCACTCACTCACTCATTCACTCACTCACTCACTCACTCACTCACTCACTCACTCACTCACTCACTCACTCACTCACTCACTCACTCACGTTCACTCACTCACTTACTCACACCAATCACTCACTCACTCACTCCACTCACTCACTGCTAGCTTCATGTAAAATATAGCCTATTATTATACTGCCTTCTAGAATGTTGCGAGAGCTCCCATTCACTTTCAATGGGCGGCCCCAACGGTCGGTGGTCACTATTATACTATAGTGCCCACTAAATAATGCCCACTGCCAATGGCAACGAGTTTGGTCACTTCAGAGATCACTCCGCAAGTAGATCGGTCATATATTCACTGATATGTCTAGCCTTCTTCTTTTTGTAACTGTGAGGCAGCAGCACGATTAACGCACGTTGCCGGTAGCCCACTGATGATCCGGTAGCCAGCCACTTCCCAAACGTCTCCGAATTACAACAACACTAGAAGTCTCATTCAGCGATTCATTTTAACAGTTATGTCTAATCCTGACGAAGCTAATAATAACAACAAAGGCCGAGTGCTACCCATCAAGATTCATCAGGAACCCCTCATGTCCGAGTGCGAGTGTTGTCGTTCCAAGTAAGCAAACTGTCACTATCCGGCGGTCACTGTCGTGACATCTTTTAATAGGCCCTAACACTAGTATTTTTTTTTTAAACAAGTGAGGAGTTCGTTGACAGTTTCTTTAAGGGTATAGTAGCCTAGTAAGGGTGTAGCCTACTAGCCTAGTAGAAGTTGCCTTCTCCAGCCAACCATCCAGCACACAGTGCTCTGCCTGTAGCAGGATCAATAGGCTGATGATGGTCTGGGCGCACAGCCGTGCTTGGGTTGCCTATGCCTTTTTCTGGAATACTGTCGCCGATTAGATAGAAATGATCCTGTTATGAACCCGAGTTTAGTAGATATTGCGCAGTGAACGAGGTAGCCTTCAAACAGTTTGAAGCGCAACGTGGCTGTAACAAGTTAGAAAGTGCCAAACTCTGTTGCTTGGTAACCGTTTTAAATTATGAGCGTTCCAAGAACTATCTTTCTTTGCACACGCTATAAAATGGCAATAAACCTGTTACTTTAAACTACTGGTTAACTATTTATGATTTCTAATGTTGGTAAAAGCGGGATAATGTATTGTCCACACATGACTATAGGAAAATATTTCCCTTCGAAGCGGAATAACACACTCCGAAGGGAAATATTTTCCTATAGTCATGTGTGGACAATACATTATCCCTTACATAATACATTATGTATCAAGTAATATGTAGAATATAATTATTGCACTAAATACCAGAGATGTGGACTTGTGACTTGTGACTCGGACTGACTTGTGACTTGAGTCACAAATGACTCGACTTGAGACTTGACTTGCCAATATTAGGAGTGACTTGTGACTTGACTCGACTTGTACGCTATTGACTTGAGACTTGACTCGACTTGACAGTTTTAGCTTGCAATGACTTGCAATTGTGCTCCAAGTCAATGAATATATATATTTTTTTGCATTTTGTGTGTGAAAAAAATGCATGAAAGAAAGGAAAAATAAATGNTTTACCTTCAACCACAGTCAAAAACCATGCTAAAAAATATATATGATCAAGTGTGGGTTGCATGGTCACCCAAACAAACATGAAAGCTTGTCTGCAGCCGTGCTGTAATGGTTAGGGAGTTGGGCTGGAGATCAGAGGGTTGCAGGTTTGAATCCCACCCTTAAACCCACCTCTTCCTACATCTCCATCCATGACTGAAGTGCCCTTGAGCAAGGCACCTAACCCCATATTGCTCAAAGGACTGTCACCAGTGATGCGCGGGCTGACCCGAAATCAGCGGGCGCTTGCAGTTAACTGCGGTCGAACGCAGGCACGGGTTAAGAAAAATTATTTTTAATGAAATTCGGGTCGGGTGCGGTCGGTCAGGACCTTTGAAATGATGCCGCATTTTAAAGTAGGCTATAGCCAATACGCTATAGTTTACTTACTCACTGACTGTCACCAATATATGTGTTGGATAAAAGATAAAAGTAATTTAATGAATAATTATAAACCGTGGTAAAACCATGGTTAGTTTTCAGAGTAAAACCATGGTTCAATTTATCTATTTATTTAATTTATTAATTAATTTATTAATTTACCTAGTTAAACCAAAAACCAATGCCAAACCATGCTCAAAAAACTGAAATCATAGTATACCATGGTCGATTTTCGGGACATGACTGGCGAAGGGGGACATGCAAAGCAGTGTGGAGAGGTAATGAATTTATGACCAAAGGTAATTGTCAATATTGCACACAGAATACAAGGTGACTTGTTAATGACTTGGAAAAAATAAGACTTGGACTTGGACTTGACTTGGCTTTGGCACGACTTGGACTTGGACTTGACTTGACTTGGCTTTGGCACGACTTGGACTTGGACTTGACTTGGTCAAATGTGTCGTAACTTGTGACTTGACTCGGACTTGATTGGAAGGACTTGAGACTTACTTGCGACTTGCAAATTAGTGACTTGGTCCCATCTCTGCTAAATACAATTCATTTCAACCGGCTACAGCTTGCGGCTACTGCTTGCTCAGACTTCAAAATCCACTCACGTTCACTAACTTACTCACTGCTAGCTAAACATACAAATAAAATACATGCTGTATCAAATAGGGCCTCATACATGATGTAGGCTACTTACGTATTTCCCAATGATAACAATGAATGCAACATTATGGCTAATGACGTATCACATTTTTTCAAATTCCTTATATAGTCATTATGATACTGCCTTATGCTAATCGTGCATTAAATTGTACCAATGAATCTTTATAATAAGAACAATAATGAACTCAAATTAGTGGAGGAAGCTGAAAAGAGAGAGGAAGCTAGGAGAAGGAAAGGGAAAGGAGTGCTAGAGGAAAGATGGAGAGAGAGAGAGAGAGATGGAGAAAAGAA
>NC_085863.1:33394553-33402053 GCF_034702125.1 Engraulis encrasicolus
CTGTGGAAGGCAAGGCGAGGTGAGGCGAGGAAACAACAGGTGACTTGAGGAGAGACACTGCAAAGTGGGCTAAGGCAATGTAAGGAGAGGAGAGGAGATGTCAAGCGGGGTAAGGCAGGTCTTATCCGTGCTACTTTGTATAGCCTGTCTTGACTGCCCCTGCTGTCGTGGTGGACACCGAGGTGACACGAGCAAACATCTGAAGTGGGGCAAAGATGGGAAGAGATGACGTAACATCACCTATCGCCACACTTACCATGTTTATATTATGCTTTTAATTCAGGGCAAACAGATTGGAATGAAATAGTTCAGAATCAAAATATTTCTCCTTTGTGTTTACATGAAGCACCTTCGTTTAATTCTGATCGACATGTGTGTGTATGTGTGTATGTGTGTATGTGTGTGTGTGTGTGTGTGTGAAAGAAAGACAATCAGATGGTACAGTGCAGTCAAACGTATGTAACTGTGTGTCTTGATATGCCTGTCTTTGTTGCTGAGATACAGAGGTGAAGGTTAGCATCTTTGATGTTCACAGTATGTCTTCAATCTACAGTATATACTGTATGAGTGTGAGTGTGAGTGTGTGTGTGTGTGTGTGTACGTGCGCGCGCCTGTTTATGTGTGTGTGTGTGTGTGTGTGTGTGTGTGTGTGTGTGTGTGTGTGTGTGTGTGTGTGTGTGTGTGTGTGTGTGTGTGTGTGTGTGTGTGTGTGTGTGTGTGTGTGGTTGCTGCGAGTGTGTCCCCCAGCCAACACTGAAATGCGCCTGGTCTAATAGCTTTTCATCTGCGGATGACATGGCTATAAGGAGGGTACAGCGGGCATGGCGGGTATTAAACGGAGAGACGGGCACGGGGTGTTAGCTGTAGCGCACCGACATGGAGAGACGCGCACGGGGCGTTAGGCGTAGCGCACCGACATGCCCATTTCAGGCAGGAAATTGAGTTCTCCTCCACTCTATTAGGTTGTCCGTGAAAGCAGCTGCCTCCCCACCCCATTTATTTATTTATCTTTACATTCAAGGAGCTTGTTCCGTCAGTGGCTCTTCACAATGCTGACTGGAAATGGACTGCGGCGAAAAGAAGACAAGACACATTCACACAGCAGACAGGACAGGAAGTTTGATACACCTGAACCAGAGAGAGTAGAGAGAGAGGTTCCATTGGCCCATTGTTTCCTGGTTCTATTATTGAGGGGGAAATCCCCCTTTAGGCAGACCTAGGCAGACCTGAGGACTGTTCTATTCAATGCTAGGAGCATTATGACACGCACCTTTAGGCAGACCGGAACCTGGTCATGTTAGGTGCCCATAGAAACCTATTATGTTGGCATATCTCTATACTTAAAGAATCTCTGTTCACACAGCAGACAGGACAGGAAGTTTGATACACCTGAACAGCGCTAGACTAAGGAGACGGTTGAGCATTAAGTGCTTAGAAGAAAGGTCAGAGAGTTCAACTGATTCAAAATGCTTGAGTTGAGTTGAGTAGAGTTGGCAGCAGAAAAAAAAGCTTTAAGACACTTGAGGGGAAGAAAAATACTTGACAAGTTCTCAAATGTGTTCCAATAACTCTTGCCCCCCCCCCTCATCCTTCCAAATGGCACCCCCACCTTACTCCCCCCAGTCCCCGAGTCTCTCAAAGCAAAGAAGCTTTTAAGGTGATAAGACCACAAAGGCCACCAGCAAACCAGTCAAAATGAAAAAAAGAAGAAAGGAAAGAAGAAAAAAAAAAAACCTTAGACTCCTTGGAGAATTCTTGAGAGGCCTGAAGCCCAGTGCTAATCACCTCTCGGATGTTTGCTTATGCCTTAACCCCATCTCCTCATGCTGATGACAGCTGCTCCGCTTTGAGAGCCACCTGAAGTATTTGTAAACAATGCTGAACCACTCACTGACAATCACCTCTTGCTCTCTCTCTGCCTGCATGTATTCGCGTGTTTCTCTCTCTCTCTCTCTCCTCTATCCTTCTCTCTGTTTCTCCTTCTCTCTCTCGATCCTGCCTTTTCTCTGCATGCATGATCTGCCTCTCTCCGCCTGTATCCTCTGCGTCTCTCTTTCTTTCTCTATCTCTGCCACCCCCACCCCCACACTCCATCTCTTCTCTCTGTCACTCCCTCTCCGTCTCGCTCGCTGGCATTCTCCTCCTCCTATCTCCTCTCCTCCCGCTGGTGACATTTTGACAGACGTGGTGTTGCGCCGGTGCGACGGGGAGATGATTTGTTACAGAGCCAATTAAGCAGCCCGGTAATGAAGACACGCAAACGGCTTTCTGGCACGCCAGTCAGTTAGTCAGTCGAGGCCAGGCTTAGACAAGAGAGAGAGGATGAGAGAGAGAGAGAGAGAGAGGAAGAGGGAGAGGGAGGGAAAGAGGGAGAGAAGGAGAGAGAGAGAGCGGGAGAGGGAGAGAGAGAGATAGAGAGACATTGACAGGGTAAAGAGGATGACAGAGAAAAGAATGAGAAAGGGAGCGAGAGAGAGAGAGAGAGAGAGAGAGAGAGAGAGAGAGAGAGAGAGAGAGAGAGAGAGAGAGAGAGGGAGAGGGAGGGAAAGAGGGAGGCAGAGGGAGCGAAACGGGGATGAACAGACGCTGAACGAACATGAAGAATGAACAAAGAGCATTCATTACCGACAAGACAGGGAGGCTGTTTTTGTTAAATGAAAGAGGAGTTCTCCAGTGCCTCAGCCCAGCGAGAGGGAAAGACAGGGAAGATGAAGGAAGAACTAGCAAAGACAAGGTGTTTTTCCAAAGCTGCGCTCATCCACTAAACAGTGCACCTACTGAAGAGAGAAAAATCGGATATAAATAAAAGAACAGATTTCGGAACAGCACCGTACATTTACAGACTCCCAAACTATTCCTTTTCAACAACAGGAATCAAAACACCGAGCACCCGCAGTGTATTCTCTAAGCTTTTAAATGAGTGTGAATATACGCCGTAACGATTTAGTACCTGTGCAATGTTAGCACCCACACAATGGCAATTATTAGCCACAAACAATATGGAACAATGCTGCAATTTTCTAAAGCCAAGGTGTGTGCCATTGATTTTGATGAACCTGGCAATTAGGGGTTTGGGCTACCTCAGGATGCGTGAAGACACACTGTCTCTTCTCTAACGGTGAAAGCACAAAGAGGTTGCTCCAGAGAAGTCGACAAGAGCAGAGTATAATTTGGACGCAAGGGACCATGAAAGTAGACACACAGTAGTTAGACACCCAACAGTAGAAAACACGAAGCTATGTTTATTTCTCAACGCTTCTCGCTCTTCTTCTTCTTCTTTCTAGTTAGAATTAATGACACGGCCATAGCAACAGTGTAGACTACGTGTTTTCAGCGAATAACAATGTGCGTGTGTGTGTGTGTGTGTGTGTGTGTGTGTGTGTGTGTGTGTGTGTGTGTGTGTGTGTGTGTGTGTGTGTGTGTGTGTGTGTGTGTGTGTGTGAACATGTGTGTGAATAATGAAGGAAAGCTGCTTTTAAGCATCCATTTTTCCCATTTAATGAAGAGTGAACACAAACACAGTAGTCCTCATCGCTGACATTCTTGCCCCATCTCATCTCACACACACACACCTACATACACACATGCACGCACGCACCCACACACACACACACACACACACACACACACACCTACATACACACATGCACGCACGTACCCACACAGAGTCTCACACAGACACAGACACAGACACACACAGACAGACACAGACACACACACACACACACACACACACACACACACACACACACACACACACACACACACACACACACACACACACACACACACACACACACACACACAGAGCCTCGTCCCGGTTCCCTCCTCTCCTGATAATGACTGCAGTTCAAACAAACAGGCCCCTGTCATCATCATCATCAGCCTGGGCACGGGAAATAGAGATCTACTATTTTACAAGGAACAAGAGCTCCGATTTAAAGGAGAATAACAAAGACACAGAGAGAGAGAGAGAGAGAGAGAGAGAGAGAGAGAGAGAGAGAGAGAGAGAGAGAGAGAGAGAGACATAGAGGGAGAGAGAGAGAGAGAGAGAGAGGAGGAGGAGAGAGACATAGGAAGAGAGAGAGAGAGATAGAGAGACACATAGAGAGATAGAGAGAGAGAGAGAGAGAGAGAGAGAGAGAGAGAGAGAGAGGGAGGGAGGGAGAGAGACATAGAGGGAGACAGAGAGAGAGAGAGAATGAGGGAAAGGAGGGATGTGCTTGGTTGAGCGTGGTTGGGCGTGGTAGTGTTAAGTTGGAAGATCAGTGGCAACAGCAGCAGTTGCGATGGCGCTGCAGGGAACTTTGACAAACTAGTTCTGTCTGTGAAAATCAAGCAAACAATCGTTCACTTGCTTCCCATTCCCCCCTGACATTTCCCCTTCTCCTTCTCTCTCTCTTACTCCCCCTATTCCCTTTTCTCCTCATGGCGTGTGCTTGGCCTATGGCCTCGGCGGGTGAAAAGGGAAGCCTGGGACTCGCCTGCAGACGGCCCCCTGACTGACTGAGGGTTCGCGGGGCTTGAGATGGGGGGGCCGTGGCGTGGCACCTGCTTGCCTCTGCTGAGATGCTGCTGTCAGGCCTCTAAGCCCCAGACCACGGGGAACTCACACTGCTCACACAGGGAGGAGGGCAAAGGGGAAGAGAAGGCAGGTACACACACACAGGAATGTACACACTTATGCACTCATACACACACACACTCATGTACATATGCACGCACACACTCATACACACACACACTCACATACATACACAGACGCATGCACACATGCATGCACGCACGCATATACGCACGCATATACGCACGCACGCACGCATGTACGCACGCACGCACGCACGCACGCACGCACGCACGCAGGCACGCAGGCACGCAAGCAGGCACGCACGCAGGCACGCACGCAGGCACACACACACACACGCAGGCACACACACACGCAGGCACACACACACGCACACACAGGGAGAGGGGAGAGTATTTGCAGTAGAAAACCCATAGAGCCCCATTATGGACTGGACTATGTCTCTGTTTCAGTACTGAAGAGCTGGCTGGGGTAAGGGGTTAACATGTAAAAACACACCCAAATGCCAACAGCACACATGGCAAGAGCCAAACGGCAAGAGCATGCTCTGGAAGTAATCCTCAACCATGTCAGTGAGGTATCCAGCTGAGCAACTTATATAAACCTTGGATTCAATAATGCTGTCAAGTGTGTGCGTGCGTGTGTGTGTGTGTGTGTGTGTGTGTGTGTGTGTGTGTGTGTGTGTGTGTGTGTGTGTGTGTGTGTGTGTGTGTGTGCGCGCGCGAGGTGTCTGTGTGTGTGTGTGTGTGTGTGTGTGTGTGTGTGTGTGTGTGTGTGTCTGTGTGTGTGTGTGTGTGTGTGTGTGGGAGGTGGGGGGGGGTGTCGTAGAGAAAAGAGAAAGCAAACACTACCTTTTTTCACGCATTAAAAATACATGTTTTAGGAGAAACCTAATGAGAGGGTGTAAAATCAAGCAATCTAGAATTTTCACCAGTTGTGTAAGCGAGAGCCTCATCGGGATTTCATCTTACGACCAACACACACACACACACACACACACACACACACACACACACACACACACACACACACACACACACACACACACACACACACACACACACACACACACACACACACACACACACACACACACACAGCTCTCACAACAAACTTTTGGGAATCACACACCCCACCTCAGGCGGTTTTCCTGTGTGTGTGAGAGTGTGTGTACCGGTATGAGTGTGTGAGAGTGCGTGCGTGTGTGTGTATGTGTGAAGTGTGTGTGAGATCACAACACACACCTCAGTCAGTTTTCACTGTGTTTTGTTTCACATCTCCCGCTCTCGCTCTTTCTTCCTCCATTTTCTGTTCAACTGTTTTTTTTTTTCTTGTTCTCTTTTAGCTGAATACTTGTTGATCAAACAGCGAGGCTCTGTGCAGGAGGCTGAGTTGTAACAGCAAGCAGCTGAGGGCCCAGATGCACGCTCACATCTGTGAGGGATTTGCCCCGCGAAAAAACAAAGAAAAAAGAAAAAGAAATAAAATCTAGAACACAGAGAAGTCAACAAAACTTTGGAGAAACAAGAATCCAAGATAAAAAAGGATGATGTACAAGTAAAGCAACGGTCTGTTTACTGGACTTATTTTGTGGATAGTAGAATGTTGAGATAAAAAAGAAGAAGAGAGCTGTGCGAGATTCGAGAAGAAAAATAAAATGGATAAGGACTCTAATCTGGAACTGATTTCTTATATTTACAAAAAATGCCCTGAAGTGCTGTTATGTGAGGATGCAAGGCCAGGAAAATAAGGGGTTTTGTTTATAAAACAGAAAACTCAGTTTGAGTACACTATGAACTATGCAATGTTGATTCAACTCTTAAAGGTGCAGTGTGTAGGATGAATGAATGAATGAATGAATGAATGAATGAATGAATGAATGAATTTATTTAGTCTATTAGATGTAATAACATTGTATAGTAATAGTAACCATACATTGAAAGGAATAAATAGACAGCGGTGTACACTTATTTCCATTGTGGTCTCTTATGTGGTAGCAGGCTAGGGCATGAGATGGCGTTCTTACACATACTCACATACATACATACCTACATACATATTCATATGGTGGACAGAGTAGGTATTGCAACTATACTGCTCATGGAGATGGTGCCAACTATTGCCAAATTTGAACTTTTCATGAATATTTACTAACAAATTAACTAGTATTTACTAGTATGACCAAAGTACAGCAAGTTTAACAGCTGAAAATGTCTATTTCTAGATATTCAAAATGGCGGACATGGAGAAGATCCACCTTTTCATGTATGAAAAGTGCAATTTTCCCAGTCATATACACAGAATATTCTCCATTTGATGATGGTGGTAAGTATTCGGGAAAAAAAAACATTTGTGAATGGAAAGAAACATGGCCCAAACATGACCGAATTGCACAGTTATTTCCATGAAATAGAAGTGTACCTGGCCAAAAAGCCTGAGCAGGGTGCCAAAGGCCAAAAACATTATTTTCAGCAACCATTTTGTTCATGCAAATTAGATAATCAAACACTCAAAATTATGCTTGGGGTTTTAACCAGGCTAAATGGACTCAGCACAGATGATTCTGAACTTTTACTGATAAGCCTTCTAGAATTCACACAGCAAAAAAAAATTGCCCAGTCTAACAGAGTATTTTTAGTCCAACAGTGCATGCTGAGATGGGACCAGTCTCAAGAGCAAAGATTTCCAAGGCTGCAGAGAGCATGGCTATATTGGCCATAGGGCATACAGGGCATCTGCCCGGTGGACTGTTGATGACTTTGGCCTGATCCTCATGCCGCTACAGCTGACCTCTCCGAGTCAGAGTTAAATATTCTATTTAGCTGTTGTGGTCAGAATAGCGGACTAAAAATGACTAAGAGATGACTAATAGCTAATCAAGTCAAGTCAAGTAAAGTCAAGTCAGCTTTTATTGT
>NC_085863.1:33407053-33419553 GCF_034702125.1 Engraulis encrasicolus
GTGTGTGTGTGTGTGTGTGTGTGTGTGTGTGTGTGTGTCTGTGTGTGTGTGTGTCTGTGTGTGCGTGTGTGTGTGTGTGTGTGTGTGTGTGTGTGTGCGCGTGCGTGTGTGTGTGTGTGTGCGCACGCGCACGCTTATGACCGTGCACTGTACAGAATGTGTGTGTCTGTGTGCTTGCGCGTCTTCCAGTCTTGCCTTTCAGTTTGCTTGTTAGTGCCCTAGGCTTTCTCGCACTTGGCAGAGAGCTCAGCTCACACGTCTTTGGCAGAGAGCACAGACATCTCTTTGGCATAGAGGTCAAGACCTGTGCACCTCAAAGCATCGTCCACCATCCATCTCTACAAAAAAAAAATACTGAGAAGCACTGCACAACTGATATCTGCAGAAATATGACTCTTGAATTTGAAAGCCACAACGGCATCAATACATGTATAAAACAGTGTAATTATTTTAATACTTATATTAATACTAATACAAATACTAACACTACATTACATTGCATTTGGCAGATACTTTTTAACCAAAGTGACTTACAATTGAGGGCAAAATCATAGTCAACAACAATAGGTACAAAGTGCACAGAAATGTACAGAACAACAGGTGCAGATGCTAAGGGGGTGAGTATGTGTTTAAGGTATATTAGCAAAGGTACATACTATATACAACATGCCAAGTTATGTATTCTACTAATAGTACTACTAGTAATATTAATAGTAATAGTAATAGTAATAGTAATACTATCTTATTACTAGCCCCCTGATGGAATGCAACTAAATATAATCACATTGCAGCTCTGGTGTAGAGAATTAGCAACAACATGCAGCTTATTTTTTTCCAAAAGCATTTAAAAATGCGACTGATTGATGCCAAGGTTGCTCACCTCTGTGGTTATTTTCCTTGATAGGTTATTTCATGCTATCCCTTTATACAGTACAAGCTGATCATCCTTATTATTGCTAGGGTGTTCTGTGGGTAGCACATGGGATTGCCTCAGGCTATCCAAGAAGGATCACAGGGAACAGCATGAGAATCAGCTCCTCACTAAATCTACTGTATCAAGCGTCTTCACTAGCTTTCAAAATGCAGTGCCTGATTAATACTAAAAAAAGACAACCAAAAACATTTTTTGGAGGCTTGTCATCGATTTTGATTGCTTCATCCTGCATAGGCCAGACCAAGTCTTGAACCCGAGACCTTACAGCACACTCCAGTATGCTAGATTACACTTGGCTGACAGTAGTTTACACTTAGCGGATGCTTTTATCCAAAGCAACTTACAGGGTGCTGGTTACAGTCCCTAGAGCAGCATGGGGTTAGGTGCCTTGCAACTCAGCCACGGAAGGGGAGTAGGGAAGTTGGGATTCGAACCGGCAACCCTCTGATCTAAAGTCTATCTCCTTAACCATTAGGCCATGGCTGCCCCCCCCCACCTGCCAGACGCGCTGCCAAGTGAGCCAAAAGCTGAGCTCCTATCTAAGTAGCAGGGCCGGTTCTGGCTTATTTGGTGCCCTAGGCGAGTTTGAGTTCTGGCGCCCCCCCCCCCCCTACCTTTGAAAGAAAAAAAACCTCTTTCTTATACCTTACAGAACACAAGAGTAATATCCGTAGTAAGCTTAACTAAATAGCATCAAGAACAATAACCGTTTTGCATCAAATGGATTTCTGGTTCTTTTTGACAGGCGACCAACACATCAGATTGAGTCGCATGAAAGTAGCTTCACTGTGTGGTGTGTTGGATGTGATGGTGGTGGGGCCCCCAACCCCAGATGAGAGGGAGGTTATCAATGTGTTTGAATTGTAATATGAAATTGAAATGCCAGGAGAGTGATACAGTACATTTGCATGTAAAATGCATGTGTAGACAATAGGCCTACCAAGGAGGTCTGCATTGATAGCCTATCTACACTACCTACAGCATCACAAAGCATGGCAGCATAACAATTTTAATAAGCTACACATTTGTGCTGTCTATGATTCCAAACCAATTTCATTTCTGGACTGGAAATAGTGGTGCATTTGTGAGTAGGAGAATGAGAAGGGGGCTGTCTATGTGTTTGAACTGGAGGGACAGGGTGAGAGAAAGGGAGAAGAGCTGTCACACTATTGAATTTAATAATATACAAAATATAGTAAATAGCCTCACTTGTCTGCAATACTACATCACTCAGCATGAAAACATGCTGTGCATGGTTCTGTTACATGATTCATGTAGGCTATGTCATTCTGGTCTGGAAACAATGTTTTTTTAAGCTTACAACAAGCAGGTAATTCATGTGGATGGAAGGAGATATGGCAGCTAAAATTGTTTTAAACATTGCACCAGTCTTACTTTACATTGCTTGTCAATTGCTTGGATGTCAGTGAGTAGTGAGTAGGCTACTAACAGCTACTTTACTGGATTTCATTGCTTGGCATACTTGGCTAATGTTAGCATGCTAACTAGCGATTTCTCAGATCAAAAACAAAGCTCTTTTTCTCTCTAATTCCAAATAGTAACCTCACAACTATTAGGCTTTCCATAATCACAAACGGTTGCTGATTAAATCACATAGTTCCAAAACACCCTCTGCAACTCCTGCATCATGCAATGAGTGGTTTAATGAGAACATAACAATTCTCCATCCAGCAGAGCACTGCTGTTTGCGCTTGCCCTCTCTGTCTCTCCAGTGAGTCTCCAAATTAAAAACAGATCGCACGCTGTCACTCGTCCCGCCCCCTTTCTCAGAACTGTCTGTTTATTGGTTCACAGACTTCCCTGAGACAGTTGGAAGCGATATTACTATTGGCTGAGGGGCGCTTTGCCGTGAGGAGCGCTTTTGCCACGCTTTGTTGATTGCGACTTCATAAAAAAAACTTCATATCGCAAAATTACGCATCGGAGAGCGCCATTTCGGCGCTCCTTCTTCACATGGCGCTCTAGGCGACCGCCTAGCCGGCCTATGCTTAAAACCGGCCCTGCTAAGTAGATATTCTGCATGAGTGAAAGCACACCTGGGAAACTCCCACTGACATTTATGACACAGCACTTCATAGCACACAGTGCTCATTGCACACAACAAAATTGCATTTATGCCTCACCCATGCTAAGGGGCAGCCATAAATGGTGCCCCAAGGGAGCAGTGTGGCGGGAAGGTATCAAGGTATCTTAGTCATTGATGAAGATGGAGGAGAGCACTGGTTAATTACTCTCCCCATCAACCTGGTGGGTTGGGAATCGATCCGAAAATCTTTCCGCTACAAGTCGGATGCCCTAACCGCTTTAGGAAGCTTTTGGAGGTTTTTGGAGGGAGATTTACCAGCATTCCACAATACACTCTGCTAGCTGAAACTCATAACACTGGTACAGTTACCTTGTAGCTCGGGCAAGGAATTACTGGGTAAGGAGGTAAAGTAAAATGGCACATCCTGTCTGTATAGTAGACATCCTGACCTTCATTAGTGTTGCTACAGGTGCCACGGCAGACTAGCATTAGCGTTGACGATGTCACGCCGGTGGAATTGGCAAAACTTAGAAATAGCATCAAATTTGGGTGTTCTTTTCTCACACGGAAGACAGCGAGGCAGTTAAGGAGCGAGAGTGTGCAAGAGAGGACAGATAGAGAACGAACAAGAGAGAGCGAGAGAGAGAGAGAGAGAGAGAGAGAGAGAGAGAGAAAAGGTCTGAAAAAGAGCTGTCACTCAGCATGGCATACAGCAGATTCAGCATGGCGCTGTGCTTTATTAGACAGGCATTCGAAAAAGACAGCCAGCATTGTGGCACTCTTCTGGAGGAGGACAGCTCCCCTTGTTCTGGGCCTACACACACACACACACACACACACACGCACGCACACACACACACACACACACACACACACACACACACACACACACACACACACACACACACACACACACACACACACACAGGGCCGCTGACAGCTTTCGCGGGGCCCAGGACAAAATCAACTGAAAGGGCCCCCTACCAAATACATACAAGGTAATGGGGACCCAATTCTGGACCTCCTGTCTCGCTAGGCCCGGGACAACATAATCTGTCGGCGGGACTGCACACACACATGCGCGCGTGTACACACAGGCACACGCACACGCACACGCACACACACACACACACACACACACACACACACACACACACGCACACACACACTCACACACACAGTCCCTACGGCCCTCTTCTTCCCATGCAGTGCAATATGCTGTCTCCTCGGCTACAGAGCTTTAATGAGAGGCTGAGAATGACAGCTTTAATCGCAGGCAGGCAACCTGTGGGCCAGTCGCCTGGCGGTTACAGCCAGGTAATGGCAGAACAGGGCTGGACTGACCAACTGGCATAGCGGGCATGTCCCGGTGGGCCCCGTACCCTCGTGGGCCCCTATTATCAGAAAAGAAAACAATTTTTTAAAAACATGTCTGAAAACAGGGGCCCACAAGGGTGCGGGCCCCACCGATGAGTCAGTACTGCGCCGCTAATTATGAGGTTCCCCTTTAAGCCAAAAGTGCCCGGGCCCTATTTCTCCCCCTGTCCAGCCCTGAGGACAGAACAGGACAGAGCGGAGTGGAGCTGAGCAGAGCTGCGCTGGCACCCATCATCCCCAAATCACTCTTTATGATAATGTAGCAGAACACGGCAGAGCAGAGGGAGGGAGAAAAGGACACACCCTCCACACACACACACACACACACAGATACACAGAGATACACAAAGAGACAGACACATGCGGGCACACGCACAGACACACACAGACACACAGACACAGACACAGACACACACACACACACACACACACACACACACACACACACACACACACACACACACACACACACACACACACACACACACACACACACACACACACATATTCGAACACAAGTGATGAGATCCCAGCTCTTCCCACATGCTATTCTCACAAATATTGCCATCTCACGATGTCAATCTAACGCAGCGAGGAAACAAAACACAGTTAAACTCAGACAGGTGCTCCTGATCATTATTGCCATCATGACACTACACCTGGGTGGTGATGAGCTATTGGTGCACTGCCAGAACAGGCACACAAAAAGGAACAAAACATAACATAACCGAGGCAGGGCATGCAGTTCTATTTCTGTAGTAGATCCAGAACAGCAAGATGTTGCAATCATTTATCCTAGCTGCACTAGACCCATATCGAGACGAGGTAGGGTCTCAAAATATGTCATAGACAGGGGAATTGGCTGGAAGGTTGTGTGTCAAATCCCTCCGCGCAAAATGGGATACAACAACTAACCAGTGCGTCAATCAGGAAGGTATACAGTTATATAGATTGATTAGGGTTAGGGCGTCAGACTTGTAGCCCAAAAGTTGCCGGTTCAACTCCCGACCTGCCAGGCTGGTGGGGGAGTAATTAACCAGTGCTCTCCTCCATCCTCCTCCATTACTGAGGTACCCTGAGCATGTACCATCCCGCCGCACGGCTGCCTTGGGGGCACCATTGGGGGCTGCCCCCTTGCACGGGTGAGGCACAAATGCAATTTTGTATTGTGCTGTGGAGTACTGTGTCACAATGACAATGGGAGTTGGAGTTTCCCAGATGGGCTTTCACTTCACTTTCAGGTTGTCCCAGAAGTGTCCCAGAAGTGAACTGCACTTGGCTGCCATTAGGATGGTTTAGATTTCTAGGCTGGTGATTATTCCATTTGGGTACTGCAGGTCAGGCACCCATTTAATTCTGCAGGGAGTCTCGTCTAACTCTGAGTGTGGTCACACTGAAGCAGAGCGTTTAGAGAACCTTTCTAAATGTCTCTGTAAACGACCTTCACCTTAAGTAGAAACACCTCTAGCATAAAATGGCCTAAAAGTCCCGCATTACTCTAGTTGCACTAACAGATCTGTCTTGTGGAAGGGATGGTTTTAGTCAGTTTGGTGCCTTAGGCGAGCACCCCCTTTCCTTTTTGTGCATTTAGAAATTGGTACCTGGAAACAGTGTCTTACATCTGTTCTAGAACAACTGTCTACAATCTAGTATCCAACATGAGTGCCCATGTTGAGTGTCAATGTCAAGTTTAATGCTTTATTTTCCTTCACGTTCTAATTCTTCACACATTCTAAATAATGTGGTACTTTCGGGTTTGACTATGGTGCCCCCGAGACATTTGGTGCCCCCTTTGTCTGTCCACACCGTAAAAAATAGAATTACGCATTGTTCAAGTAATTACATGTTCACAATTGAATGGACAGGAAATATGAATTATTATTAACCAACAGAAAAATCCACATCAAACCGATAGGTTGCATCTCAGTGATATGTGAATATAAAATAGTGAATATTGCAAAATGAAAATACTTAATTGCCACAACTGTTTATTCAGCGCATGCGCTTCTTGGCCACGACACAGGTTGGGTTTCCTGTCAACATGGGAAGGGCTGTCAGTGGCAGGCAACATGTGTTCCAGTTCCACTCCGGTTGAAGTTTTCTCAACTTTGTTTGCAGGATGGCCAAATTTCGAAAAGGTACGTTTTTAACAGGCTGTAAGCAAGTGTACAACATTGTGTCCTGTTAAAGAAGTAATTTAACATGTCTGTGTGTGTTTTTATGAATGACAAGATTTCGTTTCACCATGTGCTAGTTTTGAACCAGTGTTTGCTAATGGGCTAGCTCATATGGCATTCATGTTAGCTAACTGTCGAGCGAATTCCTGCAGGAATGTTACGGACCGGCTGTTTGTTTATCTCATTTAAAAACTGTCAATGCATCTGTGGTACAGTATATGGCCCTCTTATTTAACCAGCGCGGTATGTCTGATTTCAATTTGTGGCATGTAATGGTTACAAGCTGACCGCAAGTCCAATGCCACACTGCCAATCCACCTGGAGTAGCCATGTCATTTACTGGTAATGGTAACATTAAGGACTCAAAGTTTCTGTTATCATAGTCTGTGCTTTTTTGTTACTGTTCAGCTGTTAGTAGGCTGAATAGTAGCGTGCGTCTGTGAGGCTGTGTATGCTATTGCACACGTTTGTCTTTTGTTTTTGTTCATGCATTCACTTCTAACTTGTGCACATCAAATGAGCTAGCAATTAAAAGTAATCTTCATGCAATGTTATGTTGGTATGCTATGTGGCTCCTAGCAAAAGGCTTTTTCTTATGGATGCTAAACTTATTTCAAAATATCCTTTCTGATTATGTTTCAGATAAGAGCACCACATCTCCCATGTTCTTCAAGCACTGTGGTTTCTCCTTAGACCAGGACAATCTTCCCTGAGTGACACCAGGAGCTTCACCATAGGAGACCCCAAAAGGGAGTTGTGCCTTAAAGTCATGCCTTGTAAGATATCATCACAAAGGTGCGCTTTAGCTAATTTAGGGACTTTTCAATAAAATAAACACCTAGAAAATCAACATTAGAGGTGCACTGCAATGATTTTAGTTGTTCATTTGCAGAATTCAGGCCACCCATTCACAAATGTTAGCTTTTTTAACAAATAGTCAACACTACTATTACATTGCAAGTGTTCATTTTAAGGTGGGAAATTTGCATTTTACATGCATGAAAAGGGGGGGTGCTCTCCATGGTTCGCCATTTTGAATAGTTTATTAATATTCAAGAAATATTAAATTTGACAATAGGCAGAAAGGTTTCAATGAGCAGCATAGTTGCAATGCCTACTCTGGCCACAATCTTACACAGTGCACCTTTAAGTGTTCTGGTGTTTAAGTTATCAGATCATAGCTTACTGCTTAAAGCCATGTGTCCTGATTTTATCTTAACCCAAAACGTCACATAATTGAGCATCCATACCTCGTACGCTGTTATGGTCCTTCAGTGGAACTACATGTACATAATATTCTCAAGGCATGATTGTCACAGTTGGGCATTGCTTGGCTAAGTATTATTCTTGTTGCTTGCCATTATAGGTTCTTGAAAGTAGAGAGCAGTGTCTATGTTAAAATCATGGTTGCTGGCATCAATTAATTGAATCATTACTGTTCTTTGACAGCTGACCTTGTTGGGGGAAGGCTCTGGGTGACGCTGAGGACACATTGTTGACGGATCATGGTGAGTCTTGTGTTATTGCCAAATAAGTCATAAATTCTAACTCTATAAATGTGTTTGTGTATAATTTATTGCACTGCTACATAAAATGAAGGGAACACCTAAACAATGAAATGCAACTGTCAGTCAATCATACTACTGTGATCCCAACCTGTCCAGTTAAGCAAAATGCATTTTAAATCCATTTTGCTTACTGTTCCTTTCTAGCTGAGTATTTCGTTGGAACAGTATAGTTGCTGGGGAAAATCTTTTAATATTGGAGTAGAAAGAAAATTAATAAGTGAAACGATTTTTGCTATAAAGAAGTGTTTGAACTCTAACTCTGACCAAACTGATGTTTTTTCTTGCTTTTTTGACATAGACCTCTGACATCCTCAGGCACCGCAAAGATGCTGCTCTTCGAGGACTTCCAGTATTTCTCTGTGAGGACCCCAAGGAACTTTTCAAAGAGTGCCTTGTACGTAAGTAGTCATTAGCATCAGACAGGAACTTTTTCCAACAAATCATATAATGGCATACAGTGCCTTTATGTTTCATACTATGTACATTATACTCATGCACACTCAGACTGAAAGTGTGCTGACATGCACGTAGTACAGAGTAATAGAATACAATAGAGAATAGAACTGGAGATTTAGTCTAAGATGGGGTAATGAATAGAGGAGGGGTGGATGTCTTTGTTGATTCACCTGTGGCACCTCCCTAAGGGCAACAATTCAAACTTCAGTGATGAGGTAACTGCCATTGATCGGGTGGGGGGTAAATGAATAGAAATTCAAAGTGAAACATGCAGTGGCAGGGGGTTGAGTGGCAAAGACTGAATAAGTGAGTGAGTTTGTGTATGTGGTGGTGGTACTGGCATTTCTCCTGGCATCCCCTCCATGCCCTGGACACTGCCGGGGGACATAGCACATTTTCTTGCCACACATTGATGTACCACCTTTGACAACCACTAGCTGAGCAACTTCAGTGGATTATACTCTGCCTCATTTAAACCTACATTGCAGAAGAAGGGGGTGAGGTGAGGGTGGAATGGTCTGTGGATGCCACCTGCTGAAAAAAACTATTTCTGGGGCATACTTTGGTTATTACCTCCAATTGCTACTCATTGGTTGAAATTTACAAACTGTAGACAAAATGAATTCACAGTGATTGCTTCCTTGCTGGTAGGTTGTCAGGGAGTTACATTGCTTTCGGTTTGATGTTCCCTTTATTTGTATAATAGTGTCATGTAATGGGACCCAGCCCTATGAGTTTCATCATGAGTAGGTGGTACAGGAGGGGGCACAGCAGATTTACAAAGTCAATGTGAGAGTAAAAATACTTTTTTGTGCTTTTGTTGTCTGCAGGAGGCCGATGCAGATGGTGTGGCTCTCCAGGGTGTGGCTGTGGGCATTCTATATGTTCGTGAAGACTGTGGTCCAGGTACATCTAAGCGAGTGCAAAACATTGCCGTCATCCTCGAGGAGAGTTGTTTTGCAAGATATCCCAGATACCCCAACTGCTCTGGCATACCTTTTTGGCATACCTTACCTTTTTTTCCTTTATGCCCTGAATATCTCCTACCCAAAGGCTCTGAAGTATACCTTCGATACTTTGCAAAATGTCTTCATGGAGATTTGTCTCAAATGTACACGGCGTGTACAATCTCTGAAAAACAAACTGGCACTGTAAGACTGACGGCGAGGCTGCAATGTCAAGTTCCCATGACTGCCTATGTTCTCACAATGTTGGAGTATGGCTATATTTCTGAGGGAAAAAATGTGGATGACATTTGAACTTAGCTTATACTGTAAGACTGAAGACGAGGCTGTATTTTGAAATGTGTGGCGGTTACATCAAGTTCCTTTGATGGCCTATGCTCCCACGGTGTTGGAGTATGACTACCTTGTATTTCTGAGGGGAAAATGGGGAAGACATTTTAACAAACTTGCACTTGAAGAGTGAATACAAGGTTGTATTTTGAGATGCATACTGGTTACGTCAAGTTCCCCTTGATGACCCATCTTCTCACAGTGTGGAGTATCGCTGAGTTTTACCTCCTTACTTGGGCTATACTAGCCTGGTTCTCACCGATGGTGCGGGTGTGTACACAAACCAGCATCTGGTAGCGTTGCCATTAACATGCTCTTCTGGAGTCGAAAATAAATGGTGCATTTATTGCAATTCACCAACATATTTCAACTCGCCACCAACAAATTCCTCCAAAAATGTTTTCGGTTAATCTCTAGAGTCAATGTGAGCAGCCGTTGATCTTTAAGCAACAAGTGCTCCGTTTATTCTCTACTCGAGAAGAGTGTGTTAAGGGCAGCGCTATGAGACGGATGTGTGTGTAGCTCCACTCCACCGGGGTGCTCCGGAGCTACACTTGCGCACCGTCGGTGAGAGGCAGGCTAGGGGTATACTGGCCTTCAAAGGCAAAGTGCAGTAATTGAGTTCAAACTGAGAAGGGTGTTCATTACACCACCTTTTATGTTGAAAAAAAGACCAGCGGTCCAAATGTGTCCCGTTTTCAGAGATTTTGCCATGTCAAATTTGAAGTAACTACAACATCCAGTCTTATGGGCCGTACACACACGTCGCTGCTATTTACTCGCTACTTGCTCACTCGCCTACTTGCCACTCGCTCTGGGTGATTTTGTTTACTGGTTGTCATGGTTCCCGCTGTCCGCGCCAATAACGTCCGTACAAAACAAAATGTAGGCCTACGCTGTTTAACGTTGATCGTGTGCTGTGCACAACCATGCATATGAGCCTTTGATGGTGTACACTGTATGTATTTTCCTCAACACTTTTAACCAAAGCGTGATGGCGTGCAGAAGTTGGGTGGTCAGAACACCACAGGGGCAACGTCACCTGTCAATAATTTGTATTCTGCATTCCAATTGGTTACTCGCTTAACTCGCGTCGCTCGAAGATAAAATAAGTTTATCTCGGAACCCGCCCACATCGCATCGCTTGTACTCTCCTCGCCTACTCGCCAGCGAGACTCGCTGGAACACGTAGACATTCTATTGACTTCATCCGCTGAGCGAGTAACTAGCAGCGACGTGTGTGTACGGCCCTTTAGGCCTTTTTCTCAGTTTGAATGTTAATGTAATTACTGCACTTTCCCTTTGTATGGCGGTATAGCAATTTCCCATCATTATCTTTTCTTTTACATTATGTTTTATTTACCAGACATGTTAAACCTTATGTTACTTAGGTGCAGGGCCATGTTCTGAATTGGCAAATGTGTATTTAGGCTGTGTATGGGTCAATCAGTGTCTCAAACTTGTAGCTTGTGTTTCAGAACTAGTAGAGAGCAAGTAGATATGAATGGCATGACACCCCAATTACAACTGCACTTAATATTGCAGCTTGGTCTGTGAAACCAAATTTAAGTTCTGAAGGGCCAAATTTTGTTTAAAGACACTAAACCCCATTTAGCTTTCTATTTCCTGCTTAAAAAGACAGAAAATGGTTATGCTCTTAAATTGTATGAATACTTTTGATTCTGTTCAAAAGTACTTGTTGAAATAAAAACAAAATCAAAATGTGAAGTTTGCTGTACATTATTGAAATGTTGTGAATGTCTATTCAGCAAAAGGACTAATCTGTGCTGGTATAATGAGGAATTGAAAATGCTTAATTAAGAATTCTTAAACTTTACAGTGTTATCATAGTTGAGATTATCATGGGAACATCGTTGGCAGAACGTGCCGACTGTTCAGTAGAAAGACGAATTTGTGTTGGTAGAATGAGGAAATGAAAATTGACTGAATTAAGAATTCTCAATAAATATGACGGTGTATTCATAATTGAGATTATCATGGGAACATCGTTGGCAGAACGTGCCGACTGTTCAGTAGAAAGACGAATTTGTGTTGGTAGAATGAGGAAATGAAAATTGACTGAATTAAGAATTCTCAATAAATATGACGGTGTATTCATAATTGAGATTATCATGGGAACATCGTTGGCAGAACGTGCCGACTGTTCAGTAGAAAGACGAATTTGTGTTGGTAGAATGAGGAAATGAAAATTGACTGAATTAAGAATTCTCAATAAATATGACGGTGTATTCATAATTGAGATTATCATGGGAACATCGTTGGCAGAACGTGCCGACTGTTCAGTAGAAAGACGAATTTGTGTTGGTAGAATGAGGAAATGAAAATTGACTGAATTAAGAATTCTCAATAAATATGACGGTGTATTCATAATTGAGATTATCATGGAAACATTGTTGGCTAAACCTAAAATTCTAAATGCAGAAGGTTGCCCTGTTTTTTTAAATAGTCTCAACTATTTTTTTTTTACAGTGCATGCCTAGCGCCGGCCCTGCATACTACAGTATGTGAATGGACATATTCTTTTCATGACAGGTTGTCAGCACCACTGTATATTATTCTGAATAGGAAAGACCAAAGAGGCTGTGTAGAAAAGAAAACCCTGCACGCAGCCTTGCGGGCCAGGTG
>NC_085863.1:33427053-33434553 GCF_034702125.1 Engraulis encrasicolus
TACAACGGAGGACTTTTGAAGGTCAAAGCTTTCATATAATTTACCTCAATACCCTGTCACCAAAAGGCCTCAATTTGGACTTTGATTTAAAACCTTTTTTGTGACTTTTTTGTGACTTTTTTAATCATTATGTTGTGTATACCTGTCTATAAATGTTGGTGCGGTTTTGCTTTTCTTTTTGTTTCTTTTGCTGTATGTGTATATGTAACCTTCTAACAGGCCTGTTAGAACAGGCATTACCAGGCGGCAGGCCATGGTAGTTTGTAATCACCAACTATTTGTCAGGCCTACTTAGAACCGCTGACTATCAGGTGATTACCTAATTGCCAATCAGTTGTACAGGCTTCTCTATTTATTCTGTCTGTATTTGAACCTTTGTAAGATGCCTGGAGAAGTAATTAAGTTAACAATAACAATACATGTACAATAAATGTAGTCTTTTGAAAGTAGTGTGCAGATCCTTCCCCCTCCTATATACTGTAAGCCATTTTTGATTTGGCACCTGCTGATGCTTTCCTATTGGATACGTTCACCTTCCACTACACAAAGCTTTTAAGATGGCAGACATTTTTAAAGGGACAGTTTGGTCAATTTCAACATGCAGTTGTAATGCTCACACTACCCTGAACTTGTCAGTGCCTGAGATTTTTTTTTTCTTCTTCTTCAGCCGTTTCCGAGATCCTGGTCATTGTAATGGGGGCAGCTCTTTGTTTACATTTCAAAAAAACATTTTTATTTATTCCCAAAAACATCCAAAAGGTTATAAAACATCAGCAGACAACTAGCAAACAGCAGTACCTTTTGGGAAAATATTTGGAGTTGTCCTATGTTTCATTTTTAAAAAATGTAAACAAACGCTGCCCCCATTAGAATTGCTCATATCTCGGAAAGGGCTGAGCCGAAAAATGTGGCATCACCAGGTACTGACAAGTCAAGGGTAGCGTGAGCAATACAACTGCATGTTGAAATTGACCAAACTGTCCCTTTAAGATGGCTGTGTAGCAGGGGTGGAACTGAAAAATGTTCCCCACCAGTCACTATGACAGGTAGATTCTCACACTCACAATTTTTACCGTTCACCATTTTTACTAGTTCATATTTCACCGCTCCAAACATTGTAATGCCAAGTCGGCTGATATCATTTTCTGATCCATGCTTATGTTTCAATGGTGCTGTTTTGTTTCTTGATGCCAATAACTCTTCATTACAAATTTACTTAAACCTTTGATGTTGGATGCTGCCTATAATTCAGCATTAACCCGGGCGCCTGTAAAAATATTTCACCAGTCAAGGTAACTGGTGGGTTGACATATTTCACCTGCCAAAGGCCAAATTCACCCGTCAGTGCCAGGTGGACGGGTGCTTATTTCCAGCCCTGCTGTGTGGGCATCAGACTCAATCCAGCTCAATTAGACTCTATTAGCTCCATTAGACCTAGCTACAGTAGGTTGGGTGCTTTGACCCTGTCCAAGGTAGCTTGGGGTTTATGTGAACCATGGGCGATGTCCAGGGGCGGTCCTAGGGGCGGGCCGACCGGGCAATTGCAAACTGCAATTGCAAATTCGCCCCCAAAACTTCATTGCGAAAATGTGAAAATAGTTATAAACATTTAAAAATGTGTTTATTTATTTATTCATTATTTCTACACTATTGACATATTGTTCTAATAATAATAATACTGTGTTTTTTGTCAGTTATTATAAGCTTTTATTGGCAATATATTGCTGGAGTTGGGGCATCGGAGGGGGCGTTGCCCTGGGCACAACCGCCACTGGCGATGTCCTTCCTCAGAGGGCAATCAGTAATCACAGTGGGCACTCAGTGTACCACCCATGTGCTACCAGGGTGGCGCCGCCTACTGCAATATCTGTCTCATCAGTGCAACATGCGACCTGCTCAGGGTCCCCAGATACACAGATGGGAATGGAAGACTGGAATAAAAAATGTGTGGACACAATCTCAAGGCTTTTGTTCAGGCAGATAATCAACTGTCTAGACAGAGGTTTCCAACACAGTCAGAGAGAGAGAGAGAGAGAGAGAGAGAGAGAGAGAGAGAGAGAGAGAGAGAGAGAGAGAGAGAGAGCGAGCGAGCGAGAGAGAGCGAGAGAGAGCGAGAGAGTGTGTGTGAGAGAGAGAGGATATGCCAAGACAACCTCAGCACGACCCCCCATGTCTTTTCCCCCAAAGCCACTTGAGGCGAGGACATTTCATTGTGAATTGGCACAGTGGCATGTTGATTTAGCCTTGTGTGAAGAGTGCCTAACGCTCACCCAAACACCTCTTTAAAAACATTGCCTACCGTAGGCATATGAAGACGAGTTTAAACTGACAGATCTGCCTTTCTTGGTAAAGCTCGTAGATGCCATTTTTGTAATTTTGTTATAAGAACAAAATATTGAAAAGGCCCCATGTCTCCGTGTATAAAAAGACAAATTTAGATGAAGATTTAGATGCGCACCTGCTATTCTCTTTCTGTTGTTTTGAGTCCAAAAAGCAGACAGACAGCGCCTGCCCTGCTGATTTGAATTCACAAGGTGTGCGTTGGTGATTCTGTAGTCTGACTGTGTGGGATAATTTCCACTTTTTTTCTCTCAACAGTGTTTGTTGTGTTTACAGTACCATGGGGCTCGAGCTTTGGAATTTAGAATGTTGAGGTTTTGAATGTTGTTACAGGCACGGATGGCATGGCCATGTTTTGACTGCTAAGTAGTTAGGAAATGGAGCAGGGGCCTTTTGAGTTGTTGTGAGTTCAAGTGAGTTCCTTTGCTGCCAAGCTGCCATTCGAAATCACACAGCTAAACGCACAATTACACCTCGTCTAAAAACAAGCTTGCTGATACCTGCTTGTATAGCTGTTGAAATGAAGTGCACATGAGAGCGCTAGATGTGCAAGAGTCACAGAGATACACTGATGCACATACACACACACGCCCACACCCACACCCATGTGCACACGCATAAACACACACACACACACACACACACACACACACACACACACACACACACAGACACACACACACACACACACACACACAGACACAGACACAGACACACACACACACACACACACACACACACACACACACACACACACACACACACACACACACACACACACACACACACACACACACACACACACACACATTCACACATACACACACACACAGGGTATCACACAATCATTATCACGTCTACCCAGCGTAGCAAGTTACCGGCAAGTAGCACGCTAACTTGGGGTGTCAGAGTTGTTGCTCTCTTGTGGTCTGGGGTGAGAGGGGATTTTTTTCCGGGCTTGAATGTGAGATCACTCACGCAGTGTGAAAGTGAAAGTAATAACACCCCAGTAGCACCCGCTACCTCCTATATGGTGTGTGTGTGTGTGTGTGTGTGTGTGTGTGTGTGTGTGTGTGTGTGTGTGTGTGTGTGTGTGTGTGTGTGTGTGTGTGTGTGTGTGTGTGTGTCTGTGTGCGTGCTTGCGTGTGTGCGTGTGTGTGTGTGTGTGTGTGTGTGTGTGTGTGTGTGTGTGTGTGTGTGTGTGTGTGTGTGTGTGTGTTAGACTTACACATATGTGAATAAGCCATGGTATGCTAAGGACCTTTTGTCAGAAGTCCATATTCAGCATGCTACAGTCTATCCAAAAATACAGTTAAGGGGAGACTAAGTACTGTATAATAAAGTCACTGCAAGCTTTTAACACCAAGGTTAACATATCATTTGTTTAAGCCCTTAGCACAGAGCCTATGTTATAACCTTACTGTCACCAAAATTGTAATGGCTATGTCTCAATCTGTTACTTCAGGCTCTCGGTACCGTCATAGCAATGTTGTCATGATGAAGTTGAGAATTTTCAGCAAATAGTGAATAGGTCCGTTGGCGACTCCATCTGTAGTAAGAGGCTACATCAGGGCTTCAATCACCCGACTTATGCCATCTGACTGCGTTTCCCCAAACTACACGCAAAGACGTTCTGGTTTCCCCACTCAACCATTCTGAGGCTTATGAAAGACGGGGCTTCAATAGTTTGTTTCACACATTTATCCTTTTTTTATCACAAAGCCTCAGCAACCCAACTGTTCTCAAATGGATTAACACAGGACTTCCCTCCCAGCACCTCCTATCAAATTGCTGGCACTCCATGACGTCACTCGCGTGTTTCCTCCATGACATCATATGTAAAACAAGATTAGCCCTCGGGGCTAATCATCAAAGCCTTTTACCACTAACCACAAAATCGCCATGGCCTGCAGACCAGCCAGTTCCCCTTTAAACACCCACAGGTTCCAGTGAAAGCTGCTGCACGCCACATCCAAGCCACACAACCGAAGCCCGCCAGCAGACGGTTCACCTGGCCAGAAATAACAGTCCTTGAGACAGGAGGAGGATCCATTAGGCTTTTTGCCACCTCCTAGACGGGGGAGCGCGCCAGAGGGCTCGGAAGATTAAAAGAGAAGATGGCGGGGGACAAAGAGAGAGAGAGAGAGAGAGAGAGAGAGAGAGAGAGAGAGAAAGAGAAAGAGAGAGAGAGAGAGAGACACAGCTCACAAGACAAAGGGATAAAGACAGTGGGAGAGTAAGACGGCACAGCTCAGCCCGGGAGACAAAAGCACGAGTGTGAGAGATGAAGGTGAGGCCGCTGAGACATGGGATGACAGCTGAGGATTACACAGAGGGGAAGCCGCGCCAACACCAGGGGCTGCCTGTCACCTGGGGTCAGTGGGATCAAGTGCACACAGCTACCGAGTGCACTAACAGCTGACATACTGTAGCTCCATGTGGCGCACCTGTATGTGCCTTTTGCTGTGAATGCACTGAGCTGTGATGATACCGATGCTGGATGCTTTTGTAGGCTGCCGCAGGGACGGATCTAGTCATTTTGGGGCCCTAAGCGAAATATAAACACGGGGCCCTCAAAACTCACTATAGACATAGTCTACTTTTTAGTTTTTTGTGCTATTTTAGCGTTTCATTTATATCTTTGATTACTTTACATAAGTGACAAATTAAGATCAAGGATACTTTTTGTGTGTTTTGTGCCACTGGTGACACAGTTGGGGCCCCCATGGAGGGCAGATTAGGTTGGGGCCCTAGGCAATTGCCTAGGGTTTGCCTAATGGAAAGTCCGCCTCTGGGCTGCTGCACAGTGTTGAATGGTTCTCCTTCAACATTTCACACACATCTGGTCCATGACATGCCTGAAGTACTACTTCATGGATATGTTACTGTATGCTTACAAAGGGACTAGGTGTTAGTATGTGACTGTCAAATGCATTCTGCAAATATAGTTGATTACCATTCATGTGTATCACTGCATGTGTGCTAACCCACTTTCTAATCTAATATTATATGTTACCGGTATATGTTATATGATGTCACTTATGAGCTCAATATGGGTTAGGGTACTGGTTTCAGTTTGGGCTGTGCTACCAGCCTATTGGTAGTTCATCTTGACGAAGGATTCAATCTGAACACCACACCAGCTCTGCCACACACACCCTCATTAGCGACTGGCAGCTAGCAGGACAGATGAGTGGACCCTGGCATCGGCCTGCGGCCCTCTTCACACAACCAGAACTGCTGCCAGCGACAGCCGTGGAGGATGAAGGGAGAGAGAGAGAGAGAGAGAGAGAGAGAGAGAGAGAGAGAGAGAGAGAGAGAGAGAGAGAGAGAGAGAGAGAGAGAGAGAGAAAGAGAGAAAGAGAGAACAAAAAGAAAGAGACAGAGAGGGGGAGGGAAAAATAAAGAGACATAGACACAGAGAGAGGACACAGCGAGACAGAAGGAGAGAGAGAGAGAGACAGAGAGAGAGAGAGAGAGAGAGAGAGAGAGAGAGAGAGAGAGAGAGAGAGAGAGAGAGAGAGGGTGCCGAAGAGGAGTGGTAGTGGTGGTGGAGTTTGGGTGGTGGGGAGATTGAGCGGGGAAAAAAACGGAGGGAAATATCCTCATCTCGGTAGATTTAATTAAAACTGGGGTGAACAGATGGGGGAAGACGGAGGGAAGTCCAGCAGGAGACAGCTCATCTGTCTGGGTCTCACTATGCTGTTTTTCTTTCCTACTTTTCCCCCCTTTTTTAGCTTCCTCTTCCTTCTTGACAATACATCCCAGCCCCAACCCAACCTACACCCTCATCTCCTCTCCTCTCCTCTCCTCTCCTCTCCTCTCCTCTCCTCTCCTCTCCTCTCCTCTCCGGTCCTCTCCTCTCCTCCTCCATATATCTACAATTCTCCTTTGTTTCGCAGCATTCGTTCCTTACTCACATCTCATGTTAGTTCTGCTACTCCTACAAAGAAGGACCCACTAGCAACCAACAACCAACAAAATAAAATCCTTGGCTTCTACAGGCTTATCCCCAAGTGGCTGCCTGCAGTGTAGTGTGTGGTGGCCAGGCCTGGACAGGGGGAGGAATAGGGCCCGGGCACTTGTGGCTTTAAAGGGGCCCCCTCATAATTAGCGGCACAGAACGGACTCACCGGTGGGCCCTGCACCCTTGTGGGCCCTATTTTCAGAAATGTAAAAAAATATATATATCATTATTATTATTTTTTATATATATATTTTTATATTATTATTACTTATTAATTTCTGAAAATAAGGGCCCACGAGGGTGCGGGGCCCACCGGGAAATGCCCGCTATGCCAGACGGCCAGTCCAGCCCTGAGTGTGTGGTGGCGTGACAAACCGAGGGAAAACAAACCAGCGGGATGGGCTGGGCTGGGCTGGGTTGAGTCTGCTTTCCCTCGTCGTTCCGTTCCTGGCAAAGAGCAGGGCAGACCTTGTGCAAGATAATTACTGGCTCGGGGTAAACCAGCTTTGGGCAAGGATGTTTTGCAGAGGAGGCGGCTTATCCCTTATTAGAAAGTAATCCCGGCGCAAGAGCAAAAAAAAAAAGAAAACAGATATAAAAGGAAAAAAAAGGGCGGCTACTTGATTTAAAGAGTAGCGTTGTAGCATGGCGTCCGCTGCGCTGGATTTTTGACGACCGCGGGCGAAGTCATCTGGGGTCAAGCCTCGTTTCAGGGTCAGACAAATCAAATTTGATTCCATTTCGTCTGCCTCCTCTCCAAATCCCCCTTTCACCCTCTTCCTTCCTTCCATTCCTTCTCTTCTGCCTCTCCCGCCGTCTTCTGCTTCCCTTCTTCTTCAGGCCTTTCATTCAAATTTAATCATCGCAGCGATGCAACATGACCTTCATTCCTGCTATTAAACCAAGCCTAAGCCGCCTTCCCCTATGGGCATTGATGTGCTGTGTTGACGGCGGCGAAAAGAGAAAACGGAACGGGGGTGCTCTGCTTTTTTTTCTACGCCCATCGTGCACAGAGCTCTGGCTCTAAAGCTTATCATGTGTTTTCTTTCTGCTATTGACAACACGGCTTTTGAAGAGGTGTGCTATGAGAGTTGATGTATGGGTATACATAGCCTACTTCACATTCATTTAAAAAAAAAAACCTTAATAGTGCTCCTTCCCCACTTCATGCGTCAGATTTGACCCCCAAGAAC
>NC_085863.1:33437053-33447053 GCF_034702125.1 Engraulis encrasicolus
TGTTTGGAGCGCCACAGAACAATCGCCATTAACTCTGATCTCTCACCAGAGTCATGAAAATTCAATGGGGTGCCCCCACGACTCACGGCTCAATGGACAAACACTCCCCAGCCAGCCTGCCCAGCCCTTCCCTTCCACTTCCACTCCACTTCTACTCCTTTACTCCTTTACCCTTCCCTCCTCTTGTTTTTTATTTGCTCTTTTCTGTTTCTCTCTCTCTCTCCTCACCAAATTGATTTCCCTTCATGGGATGATTTCCGTGGTCGGTCGTGGTTGAGGAGGGGTGATCTGGAGCGGTAGCCAGGTCGCACCCTCCTAGTGACGCAACACCTTCAGAATTGCTTCTAGTCAGGCCAGGAGCAATACAAATATTGTTTCTGAGCTCCAGAAAAATCGGGAACTCCTCCCACTTTGCTGGGAAGCAAACAACCAGTAGCAAACCAAGGGAGGCGGGTCAACCATGTCGTTTGTGAAATGTTCATGGTTATGCTCTTGGTCAGACTAAGTCTCGAAGAAATGAAAGTCAAAGATAATCTGGGGGAGAGGAGGGGGTGTTGGAATGTGAGGCTTGGGGGTGGTGGGGTGTGAGGGTGCAATCAGTAGCGTGGGTGTCGCTGCCCCTTTGGTCAGTTTTTAAACTTCACTGCTGAGTGGGAGGGTGCTTGTGAGGGTACGGGATCAGAACAAATGAAAGAGGAGGCCTGGGGAGGACGTTGCCTCACAAGTGAGATTAGGTCTGGGGAGTTGCCTATCCGTAGGGGGCAGGATACTTGGCTATTATGACACACTGCCCTGCTCTCTGATTGGGCAGAGAAGCTGTAAAGGTCGGCATGCTTGGCCATTACGTATGACAGAGGTACCATGATCTTGGACGTTATGAGTCATCCTTGCCAGACTGGCAGACTCAAAGGGGTCTGTTGTCCCCGGCCCAGGGAGAGAGGCGGCCCAAAATTAGGTCCTCATTACATTGTATGTATTGGATGGGGGGCCCGTTCCGATGACTTTGTCCTGGGCCCAGCAAAAGCTGTCAGTGGCTCTGGTAGTAGCCACTGAGGCCTTTAGGAGGTCAGGCACTCCCACCCTTCCAAACCACAGAGGAGAAAAACAAACAGGAAAACGCAAGAAGGAAATGGAATTAGGCAAACATGAAAACCAAACCCAGCAAAAACAGATACTTCAAGGCCGGTGAATTTTTTGCATGGAAAAACTGCAGTGTCGGTCAAATCCACAAAATATTATTTTTAAAAATAAATAAACAAATGAGATTAAACAACCAGAGGGCTGGAGATATTGAGACATTGTTTTTCGTACCCAGCAGGCTTCTTGTTGTGTAAAATATACTTCCCTCTCTTATACTCCCTCAGTCTGCCTTCCATTTTGTGTTTTTCCGCTTTACGGTGCGAGTGGAAAATAGAGGGTGTCACGTCTTTCTCCATCTCTATCGGTCACTTCCAGTTATTTTCATAACACGCACCTTCAAGTCATTCATTATGGGAGCTGTCAAAAAGCCATTTGCACCCTGATGCCCTCCTAATCTCCGCTGATATGCACAGAATGCTAACGCGTACACACGTAATGCACGCACACAAGCATACTTACACACACACACACACACACACACACACACACACACGCACACACACACGCACGCACGCACACACACACACACACACACACACACACACACACACACACACACACACACACACGGATGTATGGAAGTCACGCAATGAGCACACACACACACATGTAGACACACACACACACACACACGCACGCGCGCACGCACGCACGCACGCACGCAGGCACGCACGCACGCACACACACACACACACACACACACACACAGCCTATTCCCCCAGATCTCTTCTGAAACGTCCAATCACTTCAATGAGCACTGTGTGTTAACATACACAGTATGTTTTTAGGTAACACTTCCAAATAAGGGGCCATAATTAACAGCAAAGTAGCTATAACCTAATACTTTAGTAAGGGTTAATAATCATTACTTAACGCCACATTAGACACATATTAATTGTTATTAATGCATATGTCAAACATTAGCAAGCAGTTACTTAACTATTAGATAACTATTACCTTGTGTTACAAGTTCATAGCATAACAATTATTTAACTAATAGATAAGTAAGGGTACAGTAATAGTTAAGTAGCTATTAGGTCATACTTAACTAAGGACCAAAATTAACACTTACTTAATACAAAAGTAAGGCATAACTAATGAATAAATAATACCGAAATATTGTCTGTAGATTGAGTACCCATCATGCACTGCACTTCTTGGAGCTAATATTCTCAGACATTAACTTAATTATCACAAAGGAAAGGTTTAGTTTCGCTTCAAAACTATTACTCTTCATACTGTTCTGCATTTATTGTAGGGTTTTTATCATTAAAACTAATAAGTGGTATATGAACAAATTACAATTCATCACCCCACCATCATTGAGAAGTGTACGTCCAATCCTTGCCATATAATGGCTCCTGTTGCCATTATTACAGTGATTTGAACGAGTGAAAGCTAGACGTCACAGTAGATTAATTACTTAACTATTAGGTATGCGCAGCCAACTCTATTATAAGGGTCCCAAACACCAATATCTATGGATTAATTAACCATTAGTTATCCGCAGCCAACTCTAATAAAAGGGTCCCTAACACCAATATCTATCCATTAATTAACCATTAGTTATCCTCAGCCAATTCTATTATAAGGGTCCCAAATCCCAATATTTATGTATTATTTATACATTAGTTATGCCGTACTTTTGCATTAAGTAAGTATTAATTTTCGTCCTTAGTTAAGTATGACCTGATAGCTACTTAACTATTAACTGTGCCCTTACTTGTCTATTAGTTAAATAATAATATGCTATTGTTATCTAATAGTTAAGTAACTGTTTACTAATGCTCGACATATACATTAATAACAATTAATATGTGTCTAATATGGCGTTAAGTAATGATTATTAACCCTTACTGAAGTATTATGTAATAGCTACTTTACTGTTAATTATGGCCCCTTATTTGGAAGTGTTACCTGTTTTTTTTTATGTGAGAGTTTGTGTATATGAGCGTATATGCATGTGAGTGTATAATACACTGTGTATTTACTGTATGTAAACATACTGTATATGTGTGAAACATATATGTGAGTGTGATTGTGTTAATGACTGGGAAAGTTGTGGTGGAGGTGGTGGTAGTGGTGTCAATGTTTAACACAAAACAAAATACCCTCCATCCCCCAAGCCCCCGAGCCCCGGGGGGGCACAGGAAGAGGAAGAGAGCGAGCATCTGCAATCTGCCCCCCGTGTTAATGTGCGATAATGCGCTGGCGGCTCTGGGTCAGAGGTCAGGAGCAGGGCTTATGCATCAGCAGGCGCGTGGTTATTGTTCAACTATGCATGAGAATCTGGCCATGTGTCAAAGGGGGGCGGGGGGTAGGCGATGGGAGGGAGCTGGGGTTACACGAGGGGGTGGGGGGTGGTGATGCAGGGGACTGAGGCTACACTAGGGGGTGGTGGTGGTGGTAGGGATGGGAGGATGCTGGAGCTACACTAGGCGGTGGTGGTAGGGATGGGAGGGAGTTGGGGGCGACACCAGGGGTTGGTGGAGGTGCTGGAGGGAGCTGGCACGAGACTAGGGGATGATGGGGGTGGTGATGCAAGGTGATGGAGGCTAATGCGATGAGCAGAATATGGGGCCCAGCTTCAGTCACCCTCCTGGGCCTCTGGCAAGCAGACTGCCTGCCAAAGTGCCTTCCACATACATTACATTACACTTAGCATATGCTCTTGTCAAGGGGGAGGGGGGGGGCAGTGTTAGGGTTAGAGGGAGCTGGGGTGACACACTAGGGGTGGTGGTGATGGTGATGGAGGCTAATTCGATGAGGAGAACATGAGGCCAAGCCCAAGCCTCTGGCAAGTAGACTGCCTTTCAAGATAATACCTTCAACATACATTACATTACATTACATTGCATTGCATTATATTGCATTATATTTTATACAGTGAGGTTAAGTTATTTAGACACAGGGGATGTAGTTTTTAGCTATTGGTGAGGGTTTAGGGCACCACCCACATTTTCTCTTAAAAGTATGTGACTTGAACCAGCAACCTTCCAGTTCTGAGACTGTGACGATGACGAGGTAATGGTGAGAGCAGTGTTTCTCAAACTTTTTCAGACCGAGGACCACTTTCCCTATCAAAAAAAGGTTAAGGGACCACCTGTCAACTGAACTGATGGTTGAGGGGTGCTAATTTGACACTCCAGATCACTCACTTTTTATTCACAATGCAAGCCTGTCTTATTATGGTGAAAATAAGACTTCAGCTATGTTTAACTTTGTAATAATCTCACAATTATGGCCTACTGCTAGCTCGTCTTGGAAAAGTAGAAATCCACTCACGGACCACCTGAGCTCTGTCGCGGACCACCAGTGGTCCCCGGACCACACTTTGAGTATCACTGAGTTAGAGGGAGGAAATGCAGAGGTTACTATGCTGGCGACCCGGGTTCGAGTCTGGCCTAGGTCATTTGCCGAACCTTCCCCGTCTCTCTCTCCCTCCTCATTTCCTGTCCCTCTGTAACTCTCCTGTCACAATAAAGCCCAAAAAATAGCTTAAAAAAAGTGATTCGAACCGGAACCTTCCAATCCGGTCCCAATCATATGATGATGACATAATAGCAAGAGGGAGGAAGTGCAGGGAGAGGAAGAGGATGATGATGATGAGGAAGATGAGGAAGAAGAGTAAAGATATTCACCGCACCGCACCGCACCGCACCGCACCGGGCCCTGTGAGAGGAACCCGTCTGGAATTGTAATCAGGGCATTGGCAGCCAGCGGGGGCTCCTGACTGGCCCAGTAGGCAGTATTCGCAACTCGCCGTCTACGGCATGTGCTTCATTAACACCCCCATATCACACACAGTCTCTCTCTCTCACACACACATACATACACAAGCGTGCACAAACTCTCTCTCTCTCACTCTCTCGCACACACACACACACACACACACACACACACACACACACACACACACAATTGTGATGGTCCACAGTGAGTGGAGACAGATATTTGTTGTGATATCTGCTCACGGAGAAACACATTTACACACATCGGGCGACCGACTGGGTTGGCATAGTGCAAAAGCAGGATGCAGGCAAGTAATTGCGACCGTTGAATCGCAGATTACTGTAAACATGGCCAAGACAGCCCCCAAGCACACTTTCCAGTGGAGGGGAGAGAAAAAAGTGATGCTTCTGTAAAACTTGAAAAGGGAAAATGTTTTTATTGCTGCTCACAACAAAGCACTGTCGATTTACCGAGCCTGGTCCTTGAATACCTATCAACAAGGTCTTCCTTCAGATAACAAATTCCAAAACAAACATTGCCCTGTGATAAACAAATCAAAACAGCTGAAAAGGATAAGATATTTAAAATATTGACGACTGTCAAAACTACAGCTTGTGTATTATACATGGATGAAAGTTTGATTTCAACTCAGTACAAAAAACACCATAACCAAATACAAAAACTCCATGAGCATAAAACAAATAAATGCTTTTTAGTAAGGTAGTATGAACCTAGTATAGTGTGAGTTCAATATTTGTCAAGTGTTGGATCAGTGCGTCATCTGATAGAATTAGGGAAGCCATTTTGGTTCTATTTTAATGTTATCCACAGAGGCTCTCTTGCAGAGCTACAGTGTACTATTGCTCCTGGCTACATGTGCCCACTATATCCTCTCAGTATATATTGTAAGGGCTCCTTGCCAAGCTCAGAGGTGGCCTTGAACATGCTTGAGCAACAGCGATTGCCTCTAACCATCTTTTCTAACTGCTGGGCCGAGCTCCCCAGATTTCCCCGTCAGGCGCCTGACAGAACCATCTAAAATCAGACAACCGGACAGCCTGCCTGCTGGGGAGAGATGGTAGGTTGGGGGTGTGGATGGTGTGGTCGAGGAGGCGAAAGGGTCTTTTTGATTCGCTGGGTTTGCCCACGGCAGACTGCGGCATGCAGCCCTGCACAGCCTGAGGACCAGATGCCCACAGACACATGCCACTCATCAACAAGACAGGAGCAAGAGAGCCGAGAGCTTCAGGGAGGGAGGGATGGAGGGAGGAAGGGAGAGATGGAGGGATGGAGGAAGGAAGCGCCAGCAGTGTGAAGTTGAAAGACAGGAATGAAGAAGTGATGGAGAGGGAGGGAGAAAGCAAAGGAGCAATGTGAGATTGGGAGACAGGAATAAAGAAGCAAGGGAGCAATGTGCTGGAGAGATAGAGAGAGGAATGGTGCGTGAGGATGAGAGGATGAGGAGAGGCACAGTAGTACCATGAGAGCACTGAAGCGTGGAGAGAAGTTAGAGATGAAGGTCACAGGATCAGGGGATGAACCCACGGGATGAACATCAGCAGAAACAACATCAACGGCAACAGAAGCAACAATGAGAAACCTTGTCTTGGACGGACAGACAAGCAAAAAAGACACACACGCACACGCACACACACACGCACGCACACACGCACGCACGCACACACGCAGGCACGCGCACATACACTCACACTCTCACACACACACACACACACACACACACACACACACACACACACACACACACACACACACACACACACACACACACACACACACACACACACACACACACACACACACAGTAGAAGAAGCATGTCTTGAGGAGATGCCTGCACTTCCCCAGAACACGCTCTGAGGGAGGGAGAAAACGAGGTCAGACCGTAGCCTCGGGACAGTGCTGAAATTGCCCACACACACAGACACTTGGTGCATCCGCCCTGTGGAAGGATGTTTAACCACGGAGTAGTGAGCAGAGAGCAGCAGCCAACACTTGCTCAAGTCCCAGTCTAAGGGCACATAGCCACAGCACATATCCTTTCAAGAATTCTGTCGTGCACTTCAAAGCTTAGGAAAAAAAGAAATGTGCAATGCCTGAAGGTCCTATCTGGGGCTGTAGAGCTGGGCCGGGCCAAAACACACACCCGGGCATTTTTGGCTTGAACTGGCCTCTCACAAATACAACTTGTTACTGTGGATGCATCCCAATATGTGTCCTTGCCTCCTCCACTTGTGCTTGTCTCCTCGTCCCGCCTCCTGGCCCCTCCTCCGTGGAGAAAACGATAAAGTTTCCCAGCTGTCAGCCTCGCCACAACAACTTTTGAGGGACTGTTTTTCATTCACCATAACAATTGCAAACGAGAAAAAGACTTTACAATTGAGCTTTTGCAAGATATTGAAATATAATGCTGTTGTCAGTGATGTCATCATGACGAGAAGCAAGTGGAGGAGGCAAGTGGAGGAGGCAAGGTCACATATTGGGATGCACCCTGTGTCTTACTTCGCCATCTATATTGAAGCTGGACCAAATGGGGCGCCCTCAACTGTGGGGCCGTCTTTAATCTGTCAAGACACAGCGTCATAAATTAGCTGATACCAGAACGGCAACGACCAAGTCGTAGTGCATTACTAAAGGCCCTGTGTTATGTCATAGTATTGTAGTACTATGGTAGTTAGCTTTTCAATGACTATTACTGCGTGCCACTGGAGGTATGGTATGGATTAAGGAGCTACGAAAAAAAGAAGTCAACAAAACAAACAAAAGATAGCATTGGGCGCCTGGGGACTGTCAGCCCACCATGGAAATGCCCTGTAGGCCAGATTACCAGTCCAGCCCTGTGGGGCCTGCCAAGACATCCCTGATGTATGATGGCCTGTCTCTGTCTCTGTCTCTGCTGAAAACGCAGCTACGGAGCTGACACAGTTTCTCTGCTAAAGACAGCCATCCGCTGCTAAACGCTCTACATTCATCATTAATCCGTCGTGATGAGTGCACTCTTGTTGCGGGTGACAACTTGCCAGTCATTATGAGTGGGGAGGACGTGGGAGAACCTGCTAATCACGCAGATTATAGCAGCGAGGACGCGGTTTATAGTCTTAAAACAAAACAACACAATATAAAGACCTCCGTCTAGGAGCTTCACAATGTCAGTGTCGAGCTCCTCTAAATCCTATTGGGTAGACTGTGGAAATGTTGACGAAAGCTTGACTTGAATAAATTGAGATTATGGCAAGTAAAAGTGAGTTACATTTATGTTGTAAGTACAGCGCTAGCACTTGATATGATAAAGCTGTGACAACATTCACTCCATTGTACCCAATGAGGTAGACTGAAAAACACTAAAAACCTAACAAGAACCCATCACAAACTTGATTGAGTTTAGTTTGGTTTAGTTTATTTTGTTTAGTTCAGCAGGAACCATGCACAATAGACATTGCTTACAGAAGTAAAAAGATGGCTTGTGCCAGATTATAGCTATAAAGCTAATTTCCATCTACAGTCCCTGGACAGGTAAAACAAAAATTAAAATCTATATGAACAAATATCAAGATCAAACCAGCACAGACTCAGCTGTTCATATGCCAAGTAGACTTTTTACTCAGATACGTTACCTGTGTAGGAAGGAAACCGTTTCTTATTTTTAGCTTTACTTTTGACACCTCTTGATAAAGACAGTTAAAGGTCAAATGACTAGGATATGTCTCAACACTTGCATAAGGCAGCTCACAGTAGGCCTACTGTATATATGACGGTGGCCTTCGAGCCTCAAAAAGCCACAACGACTAGACCTTTTATCAGGGGCGGTCCTAGACCGAAATTAACAGGGGGCCAGAGGTGGGACATTTATTTTTTCAGGGGGCACATAAATGGTCAAAAGAGATACAGAGATAATGTAAAAATGTATATCATGTCACGGTCATTGGCTGTTCAGCACAGGAGCCACAACAGGGGCCAGGAGGAAATCTACAGGGGCCCTGGCCTACCCTGGTCCCTGTCTAGAACAGCCCATGCCTTTTATTATGAAAATGTGAAAGGAGGAATACTCTGTGTAAAATGTGTAAACACATTTTAAGATGCTTTTAGATATGGTGTGTCAACCTGAATTACAGTAACACACGTATAAGTTGCATTGGTGATAGTGAAAAACATCCTAAAGACATCACAAAAAACAAAGGTTTGGATAATGAACAAATTTACACACTAAACCTTAAAAAACAAACAAGGATAACTCCTATCTTATGTTGATGAGCATTTCAGTATTACATTATACCACATGACAATGATGTCAATAAAGGTAAAACGGTAAGTGACAGGCCTGCTGCGTAAGGGCCTGCACGACATCCTACCTCAGTATGAGGAGATGAAGGCAGTGTTTTGGAGAGGCTGACACACTTTATCAATAATGGAAGCGACCTGCCTCCATCCATGAAATGAATAAGTAAACTTAGTCTTCTGTGTGTGTGTGTGTGTGTGTGTGTGTGTGTGTGGGGGGGGGGGGGGGGGGGGGGGGGGGGTAATGTGTGTGTGTGTCTCTGTGTGTGTGTGTGTGTGTGTGTGGGGGGGGGTAATTGTGTGTGTGTGTCTCTGTGTGTGTGTGTGTGTGTGTGTCTCTGTGTGTGTGTGTGTGTGTGTGTGTGTGTGTGTGTGTGTGTGTGTGTGTGTGTGTGTGTGTGTGTGTGTGTGTGTGTGGGAGCGCATGTGTGTGTGTGTGTGTGTGCGCCTGCGCGCACGCATGCGTGCGTCCGTGCGTGTGTGCGTGCATGCATGCGTGCGTCGGACAGCCTTTAGTGATGTAGTGATGCTGAGTAGAGAGGGCAGGGAAGGCAGGGTGGGTTGTTAGTTTGGGGGGGGGGGGGGGGTTGCTTATTAATGGAAGAGGAGATGTCGGGTGTTAGCGTACACGGCTAATGCTAATGAGAGTATGATTGGCTAAATAATGCATTGGCTGCAGCTGCCAGACAGACAAACAATGGCCCTGGCTGACCCCTCGTGCGCATCCACCAGCCATCCAGCCAGCCAGCCAGCCCTTCCACCCTCCCATTCAGCCAGCCCTTCCACCCTCTACCCTCCATCCTCCACCCTCTTCCCCACCCCCGATGAAATTCAGCT
>NC_085863.1:33452053-33454553 GCF_034702125.1 Engraulis encrasicolus
AGTGTTTCATCTCATGTATGGTAGAATGTGTCTGACAACAAGCCCCCACCAAATCTCCCCAAGGCCCCAACCCATCGCTGGTCTTACTGTACTGTACATGGTAAAAGACTGAGCTTTTCAAACAAAGCCTCATTTGAGCGGCTGGGAAAATAATGGTTGCCGTCAAATGAATACGACTGTCAAGGAAATGGGGCAAGGCCATTGATTTCTGTCAGCGCACAACACAAATTACATGACATTTCAAAGGCAACTGCCAGAGCTTATTTCCATTGTTTTGAAGTACAAAAGAACTCCTCTGTGACTTTGTTCGACAAGATCTAAATAAATAAATACATAAATAAATGGAATGACTTCGGAAAGCCGATGTTTTCTATCTATCAGTATTACCTTGCCAAGCCTCGTCGTCTGTAATGATTGCTTATATTTAGTTCATATTTTGCTCGTGCCTGGAACGTCGATACGGTAATTTCCAACATTTGCACTTAAGATTGACTATCATCACCCTCAACTCCACACGGAAATTAACATACATGGCTCACTAATGTCAATGATTAAGATAGTCACTGCCGCTGATTAAGCTATTTCCCCCTTGATTAAGGCCTGGTAAATAGCTTCTGGAAGGCCACGCCTGATGAGCGAACGAACCAACTAACGTGCCACTGTAATCAAGCACTCTCAGACGTGGCGGCGGAGGAAAAGATGAAAAGGGGAGTGATGGATTGAGAAGGAGAAGGAAGGAGGATAAGAAATGAAAGTCAGAGATATATATATAAAAAAAACTTGTGCAGGAAATGCAAAAAAAAATCCTGAAAGACCTGAATTCACAATCAGAGGGCTCCAGCCTAGTCTGTTTTTATCTGTGCTTCTCTAGCCCTTTACTGTCTCGCTCTCTCTGTCTCTCACTCTCTCTCTCTCTGTCTCTCTCTCACTCTGTCTCTCTCTCTCTCTCTCTCTCTCTCTCTCTCTCTCTCTCTGTTCTTGCTCCCTCTCCCTCCGCCTGCTTTCTCTCCTCCCGAAAGAAAAGAACTCTGACTACTTAATTGGAGGAATCAAATTTAGTCAAGCACCCCGCCGGCTCGGGCCTACATCATTAAAGTTGCCAGCTAACAAACATCAAACACTCAGCTGCATTAATGAAGCACATGTATTAATTTCCCATTTATGAGCAGCTAAGCAACTCACCGCTCCCCCTGGTCTGTCTACCACCCCCCCCCTCCCTTCTTACCCCCCCACGCTACACATCCACACTCCCCTCCACCCGTCTCCTCCCTCTCCTCCCCTCCCTCTCCTCTCCTCCTTCCTTCCCTCCCTCTCGCTGTCTGCCTCGCTCTCTTTCTTTCTGACAGCACTATTAATGATCTTTAATGCCCCACAGGCAGTAATAGGCCCCTGTGGGAGCTGCGAAATACCGCGATTTGTATTGAGGATTTAGACATAACGGGAGGGAGAAGAGAGAAGAGCGGGGAAATTTGCGACTCCCCCCGCTCCTGGGACTGAGGCGCTTGATCATGCTTGGGCCTCTCTCTCTTTCTTTCTCTCTCTCTCTCTCTCTCTCTTTCTTTCTCTCTCTCTCTCTCTCTCTCTCTCTCTCTCTCTCTCTCTCTCTCTCTCTCTCTCTCTCTCTTTCTCTCTCTCTCTCTCTCTCTCTCTCTCTCTCTCTCACTCTCCCTCAACGTTTCTCGCTCATTCAGTCTCTTGTTTTTTCAATCTCTTTTTTTCTCTTCCTTTTCTCTCTCACTCTCTGTTTTTCTTGTCACTAACGACTGACAGCTTGGGCAGAAGGAGGGAGGCAGTGGGGAAGAGGGGGAGAGGGGAGGTGGGTGGTTGTGTGTGTTTGCGGGGATGGGGTGGTTGGTGGGGGAGAAAAAAGCCACATGAGGGACTGAGTTTTATAAAACAAGAGGCGAAGGGAGAAAAATGAACAGTGCTTGGATGGCAGGCAGGCTTGTTCACCTGTTTCTGTCAAACGTGACAGCAGGTGGAGATGAGGAGAGCAATGCCCTTGACGTTCAACGAATCAACCTAAAGCTCAGAAATAAATCAATGGTAATGTAAGTAGCAATGTATTTATGCATGCATACAATTACATTTATGCATTACTTCTAAATAGAGGATTGTTACAGGATCTGCTGTACATCACATTGCTATCTCATCTGCCTTCAATAGGAATGAAACAGCCTGATCTCCAAAAATTCCGTGCTCCTGGACACGGATGTTAAGGACACGAAATCCGTGTCCAGGTGCACAGATTTTGCAAAAAAGTCTGTGCTCCTGGACACGGAATTGTTTTCCGTGCTCCTGGACACAGAATTGTTTTCCGTGATGGGCACACGGAAGTGCTTTCTATAGGCTATTACCACAGCACTGTGTAACTCTATCATTAGAAAATACATACCAAATGCTAATCCTAAACAAAATAATGCTATAGCAATTTCAGTTGTGCCCTAACCAAAACATTCCCTAACCTTAACCTGTCAATAAAGACATATTTTTGAGAAAT
>NC_085863.1:33462053-33487053 GCF_034702125.1 Engraulis encrasicolus
AGAGAGAGGGAAAGAGTGAGAAAGGAGAGAGATAAGGAGGAAAACTGAGGCAGGGAGAGATAGAGATATAGAGAGATCTACAGTCGTAAGAAAACACAAACACTAAAAGGGCTCTCAATCACTGAATCCAAGTTGAAATAAATGAATAGAGAATTGAGAAAAGGGCCTTGATTCAACCCCCTACTGTGCCGTGCAAATGAAGTGACTGTGGTCTAGAACCATGTGTGTGTGTGTGTGTGTGTGTGTGTGTTTGTGTGTGTGTGTGTGTGTGTGTGCGTGCCAGAGCACGTGTGTGTGTGTGTGTGTGTGTGTGTGTGAGTGTGTGTGTGTGCGTGTGTGTGTGCATGTGTGTGTGCGTGCCCGTGCCCGTGCACGTGCGTGTGTGTGTGTGTGTGTGTGTGTGCATGTGTGTGTGCGTGCCCGTGCACGTGTGTGTGTGAGTGTTTGTGCGTGTGCGTGTGCATGTGTGTGTGTGTGCGTGTGTGTGTGCGTGCCCGTGCACGTGCGTGTGTATGTGTGTGTGTGTGTGTGTGCATTAGAGCGTGGCTCGGGTCGTTTTTTTCTGTCCGAGCCCGGCCCTCAGCCGACAGAAAAGTGATCGACCCCGACCCGAGCCCGAGACTATTTAAAATGTTTGTGTCCGAACCCGTCCGAAGCCCGAGACCACTGTAATAACAACAGAACCTGTGCGCAAGCAAGATTTTCTATGTGGGCTCCTCCATACTCAAAATAGCACGTGATAAATAGCCAAGATAGGCAAAGACGTTAGGATGAGGCAATTTGCAGTAGCCTAATTTAGTTACGCACGCATAGTAAGTATAAACACACACACACACACACACACACACACACACACACACACACACACACACGTGACAGCGCACCTTATGTTTCCTTCGGTTAGACTAACCAGAGATGTTGGGTGCGGTGACCAAATGCATGGGAGGGGCATGAGAGGATAAGAAAGGCGAAAACTAGGGAATACGTTTTGGATGCAGTCAGCACGCTATCGAAGCATTTGTTACGTTACTGTTAATGCAAATAAATCCCCGCGAGCCCTGTGAAGCTGCTGCTCCTTGTCGTTAAGAAGGATGGGCTATAATTTAACCCAGAAGAACCTGTTCGCCCCCCAAGAGAATGTCATTTCCCCTGATGTCCATGCGGTCAATATAAAATCAGGAAAGGTTGCACGCGCATAGTTACAACTGTACAGTAAAAGTGACAACAATTAAGAAGAACCTACGTGAAGGACATGATATGTCACAGCGGACAAAGTAGTAACAGGAAACCTCTCCTACCTTACTCCACGTAGCTTGTGCATCTTCTTAGTTATCCATATTATGCTCCTTGCTAGCACATGCTGGAAATGTAATCCTTGGCGAACAATGCAGTGACAAACTTCGTCATTTTATGTTCAACATTCAAGACAGCCTCGGCATGCTAAAACATGGCCTAGGCTACACTAGGCCTACAACAAAAGACCATGCGTCCGCTGACAACTGTTGATTTGGCGCTTATTAAGAAAACAAGTTGACTAGGCATCCCTACTCGGCTGACTGGGAGTGAGCGTCCATGTCGCCACTGGTAACTGGCGCGCGCATACAGCCAATAATAATCACTCGCACGAGTAGCCTACCAACATTTTCATTTATGCATATTCAATTATTTATTTTTTAATCACAAAACTGCCGTTTGCATGAACTGAAACGTTTCCTCTGGTTGCTTACAATTTTAACAATGTCTGTTTGCTTCAAGCCCGAGTCCGACCCGAGTCCGACAGATATTCTATTTTTTTTGTCCGAGCCCGGCCCGGCCCGTCGGGTTCCGACCAGGCCCGTCGGGCTTCGGTCGGGTTGCCATGCTCTGGTGTGCATGTGTGTGTGCGTGCCCGTGCACGTGTGTGTGTGTTTGTGTGTGTGTGTGTGTGTGTGTGTGTGCGTGTGTGTGTGCGTGCCCGTGCACGTGCGTGTGTGTGTGTGTGTATGTGTTTGGAGCTCAGCTCCACTGGACCGGGAGCAGAGGCCTGTCTGGCCTGCATGCTAGTCCGAGGCTAATACTCTATCAACCCAATAAAGACATGGTGGCAGCCTGCACACTGAATCATTTCCAGACTCAAACTTAGACACACACTCGAAAACAAAGAGACATGAAAGCACACACCAAACACACACACACACACAGGAACGCACACACATGTGCATCGACGCACACGCGCGCACGCACGCACGCACACACATACACACACACACAAGCACTTAACACAAAATGGCAAAAATCTGCAAACATACTGTATATTCATGAAGAGGGAAATAGCAAACTGGCTGGTCTGAGGCCTAAAAATGAAGGAACTATGGAGGCGGCCAATCTCATCACACTTTAATTAAGTGCCGTTAACTTTTCTTTCCCACTGACCCCGCAACGCTTTCCGAGGGCGAAATGCTGAGTTACGCACGCGGCCGCTTGCCAAAAACTCCTCCAATTGCTCTAAATCACCACAATTTTCTGGCGTTGCAGCCGTTGCCAACTTCCCTGCCTTGCCAATCGGAGGAGAACAATCTTCCGCCGCCAACCCACACGGCAAGCCTTTCTCTCTTCTCTTCTCTTGTCTTCTCTCCGTCTCTCTCTCCCTCCCTGCCTCATTTTTCCTCATCTTTTTGACACCGCAGCAATCAGAAAACAAATGAGCCTGTCAGCTAATGAAATGGATGGAACAAAATGTTAATTTTTATAAGGGATGCAGTTACAGAGAGAGAGAGAGAGAGAGAGAGAGAGAGAGAGAGAGAGAACAAAAGAGAGAAATAGAGTGAGAGAACAAGCGACAGAGGGAAAAGGAGAGAAGAGAACTTCGCCAGATACGAAATGAAAGGAAATCAAGATCACAGCTTGCCTAAGGGATGCCTGCCACAAGACAGGCTGCATCTGACACCGCGAGACGCGTCGCCCGCGTCTGCAGTCTGTGGGCGCGAAAAAAATCTTTGTGATGTCACTTCTCCTCCTCGACAGCTTTGACATGCATACGTGCGCCCCCGATGTGTGAGCGTGGGTGGAGATATCGAGGGGTGGGCGGCCGGGCGGGCGGGAGGAGGAGGGTGCGGAGTTATGGACTGGTGGTGGTGGTGGTGGGAGGTGTGTGTGAGATAGAGTGAGATAGATTGAAAAGAGAGAGAGAGAGAGAGCGGAGTGAGAGACGAGATGGGGGAGGGACGTGCACGCGTCGCTACTCTGTTTTCTTTAATGTTTGTTCTTTTATCAGCGCTTCAACCTGTCAGCGGGAATCAGACTAGCGGTGCGGCGCAGCGCAGACGATAAGAGCCGGCTGTCAACGCCACCGCCTCAGCCACAGACATATGCTACCGCTCCCTCCCTCTCTCTCTCTCCCTCCCTCTCTCCACCACTCTCTCCATCCCTCCCTCTCTCCCTCCCTCCGTCTGATAACAGACTTCCCCAGAGACACCGACAGCAGGGGAGAGAGGAAGAGAGGGGAAATGGGAAAGAGGAAGACTGAGGGAGAGGTGATGGAGAGAGAGAGAGAGAGAGAGAGAGAGAGAAACAGAAACAGAAACAGAAACAGAAATAGAAGCACATAAAGAGGGGTGAGAGAGAGAGATACACAAAGCGAAAGAGACAGAAGGAGGAGAGAAGGGTGGAGGAGTGAGAATGAAAGGAAGACATGGCGATTAAGTGAGAAGAAAAACAAGGAGCAGGGGAGGATGGGGATAGATAGCAAACACGAGCCACCCGGTGATTGCAAGATGCAAAAATCTTGGCCCTCTCATCTGCCTGTGGAAGGGCCAAAATTCACACAGTAAATTCTGGAATGCTAATTCAACGCTGAGGGAATGGGAGCAACACTCTGAATGTTACATTGGACTTGTCGCTACACAATGTACTGTCTGGCATCCATGCTTTTAGATTACGTTACATTACATTACATTTAGCAGGTGCTTGTGATCAAAGCGACTTACAAGGAGGACATTCAAGCAAGTACAGAGAGCGGGGTCGGTACAGAGTACAGCAGTATACACGTAATGTAGAACAAAACATCGGCCTCCCCTCCCGCCCAACCCCACAGTCAAGTTCACGCCTTGCCTGCTCCACCTGGCAACAGCTGCCCGGTGAAAAGCGAAGACAATGGTGGATTAATAATGAAGGTGGAGACTGGACAGAGAGCTTGGTGTTCGGTTACTCGTGTTCAGTTTTGCCAGATTGGGCGGTTTCCCACCCAATTGGGCTGCTTAGGATGGCCGTCAGTGGGTAAAAATGGTATTTACCAGAAAAAAAACGCCCAATTTTTGGCCATAGAGATCAATAGAATTGGGCGGGATTTAGTGCTTCCAGGCGGGTTTTGAGCATTTTTTGGGGCTGGAAATCATCAGCCTCATCTGGCAACCCTGTTCATGTTCTCGTCCCTGAGCTGCTCTGGACCACCACAAGCTGAACCCCTGTGCTTAACACCAACAAAGCTAACTGAATAATAATAACGTGTGTGTGTGTGTGTGTGTGTGTGTGTGTGTGTGTGTGTGTGTGTGTGTGTGTGTGTGTAAGGATGTCTCTGGGATAAAAGGGATCATGTTATCAGGTTCTCAAACATGCAAGCAACTTAGTTATACTGAATGCACCTAACCAAGTCTGAGCGCGCGCACACACACACACACACACACACACACACACACACACACACACACACACACACACACACACACACACACACACACACACACACACACACAGACAGTGTACACAAGTACATTGCCTGCTAAGGGAGCAGTGGGGAGAGATGATGCAATGCAAACACCATACAACAGCTCCAACGGTGTTTGTCAACATCATTAGCACACACTAATGAGCAAATTCAACAAAGCTGATTAGCCACATACAAATTCGCACATCTTTACACACACATCACCACCACCTAGGATGGGAAGCAAACCCAAAAGTATCCTGTGGTTGAAAACAAACTGTAACTATTCAGTGTACCGTAATTGATGTCTTAATACATTTCAGCGAGGTGATAATATATCTTCATTGTACATTTGTGTTTGTGTTTGTAGGTGTGCGTGTGTGTGTGCGTGTGCGTGCGTGTGTGTGCATGCATATCTGTCTGTCGGTCTGTCAATATGCATATTGCATAAACCAAGATATTGTTTGCATGTACAGTACTAATCAGTAGAGAGTAGAGTAGTAGAGTTTAGATTTTATTAATCCGAGGGAAATTAAGGTGTCTGACAGCTTACATACGTAGATACATAGATACAAGACATAAACAAAGACCTAATAGACATTATTGCACTTTGCAGTAAACATATAGCAAGATCTGAGTATAGCAAAAAGCCTTACATCAGTTAACATACACACACCCACACTCTCTCTATCTTGCTCACACACACACGCACACACATAAACACACACGCACACGCACACACACACACACACACACACACACACATATATACACAAGATAATCAAGGTGATAGAGCTCATCTTACAACACATCTACTGGAAGTGAACAAGGAAGGAGTTTGTAGCTGCCCCTAACGCTCTTCTTCAAGTCAGAATTAAGCCACGCATCGACTGATGCTCGATGAGAGTGATGTTTTATTTTCTTCAAGCAGAAAACTTTAAATTTCTTCAAACACCAAAACACCAAGGCACCGAAGCACCGTGAAAAACTGAAATGCAAATAAAATATTACAATCTTAGTGTCGTCATCTTCACAACCAAATGAATGTCTTAAGGCCAATATCTTTTTCAGTCCGTCATTGTCCATGTGGCCTTCATGAAACTTTACATATGAAATCTTACAGCATATTTATACATGAAATAAACACAAAATACACAGAAAATGCAGCAAACATACCGTGTGCGCCTTCCGACCGGAAAATTAGGAGCTGCTAAAGGGCTTTACGGACAACTGTTGCACACGTCTTGCTCCATGAGCATGGCAGGCCCGAAAAGACTGAACACGCGTCTTCCCAATCACTTATCAAATTAGTCACATGACCACCTGTGCACGTCATCACGTCACCATTACACATCAAAATTATTAATTCACATTTTTATACAATTATTTATGAAATATAGAAAGAAAAAGAATATACAAATATCTTAGATCAAAAATATTGCAAGAAAATAAAATACAAAAATATAAATGCAGCAATTAAATTGTCACTCCTTTTCAGCGCCAGCTACACTGCCACCAAAATTTCAAAGATTTACGTTACCTGTTTTTAAACTTGGAATTAAATCTTGGAATTTTTTCCCAAAATAATAAAATAACTTTCCCACCTATTACTGTGTAAGATCTTAAACACTAAAGATCAGCATGAAGTGCTTTTTGATTCCTGTCTATTCATAATGTTCTACTAGTACTACTAGTTTTTGAACTGGCCGGTCTAGAAAGGTTGGTTGAGTTAAGCGTTCACCTCGCTTTCCTAATTTGCTTTGTCCTATCTGGATTTTAACCTTGCGCACCAAACCATCATCCTCTTCTGTCGCTTCCAATACTCTGGCAAGTCTCCATTCATTTCTTGGAACATTATCCTCTTTGACGATAACAATGTCTCCCACTTTCACATTTCTTCTGGGCACGTGCCATTGTTGTCTGAGGCTTAAGTTAGACAGGTATTCTTTTCGCCACCTACTCCAAAATTGCTCAGTTAGGTATTGCACTCTCCTCCATCTTTTCCTGGCATACAGGTCTTCTCTCACAAAACTGCCTGGTGGTGAGAGTGGCACAACAGCCTTCATGGTGAGCAACTGATTTGGAGTTAGAGGTTCAAGACTCTTTGGATCACTGATGGTATTCGTGGTGAGCGGGCGACTGTTAACGATTGACATAGCCTCGTAGAAAAATGTCCTCAATGAGGTGTCATCAAGTCTTCCCTTGGCTTGTGCCAGAACAGTGCTCATGACGCTCCTGACTGTTCGAATTTGGCGTTCCCAAATCCCACCCATGTGGCTTGCCTCAGGAACGTTCATGAGGAAATCACACTGCTTACTTGCAAGGTAAGTTGCTATTTTCTCTTTGTCTAGATCCTTCAGACCTTTCTCCAATTCGTTCTTTGCTCCAAGGAAATTGGTCCCCTGATCGGAACGGATCTGTCTCACTGTTCCTCTAAGAGCAATGAAGCATCTCAAAGCATTCAAGAACGTGTCTGTTGAGAGGTCCTCCAACATTTCTATGTGGATAGCTCTGGAGCTCAAGCAGGTAATCAGTAGACCGTATCTCTTGAATTCTTTACGACCCTGTTTGGTGTAAAAGGGGCCGAAGCAATCAATCCCTGTGTATGAGAACGGAGGCGAGGGATCGACTCGGTCACTGGGTAGGTCCGCCATACGTTGTTGCTCTGCCGGACCACGCACCTTTCTGCAAGTGACACAGTACTTGATATGCTTGGCTACTATCTTGCTAGCACCTAATATCCAATAACCATTGGCCCTGAGCTCATTCAACGTCTGACCTCGTCCCTGGTGCTTTGTCTTCTTGTGACAGTGGTCAAGAATGAGCTGGGTGACAATTCCTTCCCTAGGTAAGATCACTGGATGCTTCAACTCCAGGGATGCAGAAGACATCCGTAGTCTGCCTCCTACCCTGAGCAATCCATCTTGAAATATTGGATCAAGTTGATGCATCTTGTGAGTCTTTGGCAAGTTTGTGGACCCTTGGCTGAACAACTTGAGCTCTTCTTCAAAGGCCTCTCTCTGTGCTGCTCTGACTAGCACAAGACCAGCTTCTCTTCGTTCCTCAACACTGATGGGACCGGTTCTGTCTTTATGTGCCAGTCTTTTGATTCGCACAATAACGTTGAGAGCTGTGTTCCAATCTGAGAATCTTGAGATCCTTTTCAGGAAGTTGTCTTGTTCAACCGCGTCAGTTCTCAAGACCTTCACTTCGGGATCGCCAACAAGAAGTTCTGGTGTTCTTTGTTCTGTGACAAATTCTTGTTGCCACAAGAAGTCTGGTCCTCTCAGCCAACTTGAGTCTAGCAACTCTGCCACCTTGAGACCCCGTGACGCATGGTCTGCTGGATTCTGACCCGTCTCAACATAGAACCATTGACTAGGATCAGTTGTGTCCCTGATCTTCTGAACACGGTTGGCTACAAATACATGGAAGCGCCTGGCTTCGTTCTTTATGTAGCCGAGCACTACCTGGGAATCAGTCCAGAAAAACTCTTGATCTATTTCCAGCTCCAGCTCTTCTCGGAGGGTGTTACTAACAGCAGCAGAGACTGTTGCTGCTGTGAGCTCAAGGCGGGGGATGCTGGTAAACCTCACTGGTGCCACTCTGGCCTTACCCATGACTAATGCACAGTGCACTTTTTCATCTGCAACAACTCTAATGTATGAACATTGACCATAGCCACTAGTGCTGGCATCTGAGAAATGATGCAGCTCAATTTTTCTGACTGTGCCGAGGGTTTCAGGGATGAAGCATCTTGGAATTTCAATTTTTTGAAGACTCTGTAAGTCTTGGAGCCATGCTTCCCATTTTGGCTTCAGTTCAGGGGGAATGGGTTCATCCCATCCCACGCCCTGTCTGCACATCTCTTGCAGCACTCTTTTACCATTCAAGAGGTAGGGAGCTAGAAATCCCAGTGGGTCGTAAACACTGGCGACTGTTGATAGGATTCCTCTCCGTGTGGCTGCCTTTTCCGTGAGGACGACATTGAATGCAAATGCATCCCGCTCAATGTTCCATCTTATGCCAAGTACACTCTGCGTCGGAAGCTCACTGTAATTCAGGTCTACATCTTGGACAGCACTGGCACGTTCGCTCTCTGGTATTGCATCCAAAACCTCTCTGTCATTGGAGACGAATTTGTGTAAACGCAGTTGTCCCTTGCTGCAGATCTGTCGCGCTTCACTGAAAAGCTGGTTGGCCTCTTCAACAGAATTGACGCTGGCCAGCCCATCGTCCACATAAAAATTATTCCGAAGGAAGGTTGCTGCTAGTGGGAAGTCCTTCTCATGTTCAGTGGCGAGGTGTTTCATGCCATAGTTGGCACATCCCGGTGACGATGCAGCGCCAAATATGTGGACACGCATGTGGTACTCTTTAGGCTCGCTCTCTGTATTTCCATTGTCCCACCAAAGGAATCGCATGTAATCACGGTCCTCTGGGCTGACGTGAAAACGATGAAACATTTTTTCCACATCGCAGTTGATTGCGATCTTGTATTGTCGAAATCTGCACAGGACTCCAGTTAGAGTGTTCGTTAAGTCTGGGCCTGTGAGCAGATGGTCGTTCAGGGAAGTGCCTTCAAATTTGGCGGAGCAGTCAAATACGACCCTAATTTTTTCAGGCTTCCTGGGATGATACACCCCGTGGTGCGGAATGTACCAAGTATTGCCTTCTTTGGGATCCGCACTTGCTTCTTCTGCATCCCCATCTTTAAACACACCGTCCATGAACTTGAGGTAATCCTCTTTGTATTTAGGATTCTTCTCCATTTTTCTTTTTAAGTGTTTCAGGCGCACTGTAGCAAGCTGCTTATTGCTTGGCAACTGAGGACGTGCCCTAAATGGTAGTGGCATTTCCAGATGTCCTGCTTCATTGTGCCTGACCTTGTCATTCAACAGGTGTAGAAATTGAATGTCTTCCTGTGATATTTTCTTTTCTTTTGGATTCGTGTCAAGAAAGTCAGTCTCCAATGCTTTAATCACTGAGGCCGGTGTGATGGGCGGAAGCTCCTTCACGGAGATACGATGGCAGAATCTGGTCTCGTTGCTGGTGCTACAACAAGGCACAGTAGCTCCAACTATACTCCAGCCTAACGCCGTCTTGACTGCAAAGGGTTCATGTTCTTCTCCAGATACCACTTCCTGTGGTTTCAGAGCCCTTGCACAGTCATAGCCAATCAGGAGTCCGACTGGACAGTTCAGCAAACTTGGCATCTCTTCAGCCACGCTGTGAAGATGAGCCCACCTCTTTGCTGTTTCACTTGTTGGAATACTATTTTTCTCCAACGGAATGTATTCCTGGGTGTACGTTGGTGGTAGCTCAATGCTCTCTTGTGAGTGATATCCTCTCACTCTCAGTCCAACAGCTCTGTGGCATTTCACAATGGAACTCTTGTCAGTCATCGTCGACAGTTTCAATTTCACAGGTTCTGTGTGAGCTTGAATTTTTTGGCAGACATCCTGGTCTATGAACGTACTGCTGCTTTGTGTGTCCAATAATGCATAGACTAAGAGTTCTGGGCTATTCTTTGCCGCACTGGAAAGCCAAACTGGGACAATCATGGAAGTACGATCCCCGCTGTCCATTCTCACATTGCAAAAGTTTGTGGCAGAACTTTCATCTTGTGATGGTACTTCTGGTTTCTCACGTTGAGGAAGATCTTCGTGGAGTGGAGTTGGGTGATTCCGCTTGCAAATGTTACAAGTGGCTCTCTTTCGGCATTTTTTGGCAATGTGGCCGACTCTAAGACACCCAAAACACATGTTGTTGCTGATCACAAACCTTTTCTTGTCTTCAAGAGGCATGGCTGCGAATCTTTCACACTTGTAGATGAAGTGATTCTCCTTGCAGCAGACACATTCTAAGGGCCTTTGTGGTTGAGTGGCTGGCAGGCTGGCTGTAGAACCCACTGAGCTTGAGCTAGGACCTATCCGAGCGGAGGTTTCTTTTGGCATCTTAGCTGTTGTCACCAAAGTGTTGGCCTTAGCACGCTTCTGCTCTTTACCAGCTTTCTCATCATTGTTTTTCAGTGCGTGAAGAGATGAGACTGGGTTGCACGCAATACGAGCTTCTTCTGCCACAAAGCTTGAAAACTCCTTGAAGTTAGGATATGGTTTTCCTTCATCCAATGCTTTGCTCACAATCCGGTTCCAGCGTGTAGTTAACCAGTCAGGTAGCTTCTGCAGCAATTTCTGGTTTTCCTCACAATCATCTAACACTGTTAGACCAGAAACATGTGGCATTGCATTCTTGCAAGAGATGAGGAAATCACTAAATTCTCTCAACTTCAGAGACTCCTTGGGTCCAATGTTAGGCCAGCTGCTCAGCTTACCCCGGAATGCTCTTTGAACAACGAACGGATGGCCATAACGTTTATTCAGTGCTTCCCATGCCTGGGTGTAAGCTTCTTCGTCACTCCGATAGAATGTGCCTTCCAATACACAAAGTGCTTCTCCACTGATGTATTTTTTCAAGTAGAAGAGCCTGTGCGCTGAGTTTGTGCAAGTTGTTTCAATTAGCGCCTTGAAACTAGTGCGCCACTCTGTAAACTTGAGTGGGTCTCCTGTGAAAGTGAATGGCTCTGGTGCTGGTAGTCTAGTCATTACCAGGGACTGTTTTAAGGCTTCAACCAGCAAGGTTTCATTGGAAGTTGGGACTGCTTTGCTTTCAGCACAAGGCAAGCTTGAGTGAATTTGGGGCACATGAATGGGTGGAGAGCTGTTATGCTGTGTGGGAAGCTGACGTGGAGGCAATGTGATCATTTCTCTTTCTCCTATTGCAGCATTCAACTTTGTTTCCTCTTCAGCATATACGTTGTATTCAGCCTCCATGGCCTCAATATCCCTCTGATCTTCCATCATTTTTAACCTTTCTTGTTGGGCTATCACCTCTTTCCTTTGTTCGGATATTTCTTTTTCCCTTGTAATTTCAGCACGCTTAGAAGCCAATCGCGCCGCCACCTCTGTCTTCTTCTGTGACACCTGGCTACCAGGCAGACTGCCCCCCGCAGCTCTTGACACTGTTGAACCGTATATTGACTTGGCGTCATCTCTGTCGAGCAATTTTAAGAGCGATTCTTTCACTGTGTCAGGGTCAAACTCTTTGTCTGATTCTGCGTAGCGTGTCTTTAGAAGTGTGACTATTTCTGCTGTCACAGCAGAGCAGCTATCCATTCTTCTCCTGATGTCTGGAGCTGGAGTGGTCATGGTGCGCAAGCTTTCATATTCTTGCTTTAGTATTGGCTCATACACACCTATGGATTTGATCATGTCGCCTAGGTCATTTTTAGTGCACTGTTGCTTTAATTTGGTCCTGATAAACTGAACCTCAGCCTTAAAGTTGACATAACCATACATGAACTTCTTTTCCTTTTTAGAGCTCTCCTCTTGTATGTATTGAACCCCCTTTTCAGTTGGATGCCTTTCTCTTTCAGACCGCCTCAATGTTTGTTCAGACTGAAGCGTTGGTTCGAGCCCTATTTTATGAACTTCAAGATCTGCATCAATTTCAGCTATGCGCTCTTCAATGCCCTGTCTTTCTGACTCTTCAAGTTCAGTGTTTAATTTTTCCTCCAAGTCTGTCTTCTCTATTTCCAGAGCCTCAATTACTCCTTCTAGGGCACTAGTGTCAGTTTTGCTTTCCATTTCGCTCAAAATATTAGCATACAACAGTGAAAATATTAAACCTTCAAATGTAGTGTAAACTACTAAACCACAACTAAGGAACCAACATGAAAATACACATTCACAAATAGAAAACAAGTTACACTGTTCAAGTTACAAGTAGTCAAAATGCAACATTTTTCTTTTCTCCCTTTTTTCACCAATGGAGTAAAAATATTCAGTTCAATCTGTCCAGTTCAATCAACAAAAACAAGTTAGAAAATATACCTGTTATCCATTGCAATAGCAGGCTTACTTGGCAGCAGCAATGTTCTGAGGATGTCCTAAAATGAACACCGTACTCTGTGCACCGTCGTCTTCTTGCGCTGTGCCTTCTTCCCGCGCTGGTCTGCAGCGCGCGCAACCTCGCTGAACAGATGCAAGAGCCAGTAGGCAGATCCTCGCGCTGGCCTACCCCGCCAAGCCACCGCTCTCGAAGCGCAGTCCCTCGGATCCTCACAGGACAGCTCGCGCAGCTCGTGGCTCTCTCTCTCGACGGCCGTTCCCTCTCGCCGGTCGCCGTGCTGTCCTCCTTCCATCGATGGTCTCGCGCTCACCATGCGAAATCTTCCTCCATCGGCCGCGGTTTCAGCTCCATCCATCGAAGGCTGCACCTCGAAGCTTCAGCAGGAGCACGCTGTCGTCGGGTGGATGCTGCGTTTCACTCGGTCGAGACACCTTTCCCTCCTCGACGCCTTCTTCTTTATCTAGACGGTTTCACTGGCCTGGAGCTTCACGTGTTTCTCTCCCCTCGAAGGATGTTCTTCACTCCCCTCGGAGAACACGTTTTTCACTGTAGCTGCCCCTAACGCTCTTCTTCAAGTCAGAATTAAGCCACGCATCGACTGATGCTCGATGAGAGTGATGTTTTATTTTCTTCAAGCAGAAAACTTTAAATTTCTTCAAACACCAAAACACCAAGGCACCGAAGCACCGTGAAAAACTGAAATGAAATAAAATATTACAATCTTAGTGTCTTCATCTTCACAACCAAATCAATATAGAGGCCAATATCCTTTTCAGTCCGTCATTGTCCATGTGGCCTTCATGAAACTTTACATATGAAATCTTACAGCATATTTATACATGAAATAAACACAAAATACACAGAAAATGCAGCAAACATACCGTGTGCGCCTTCCGACCGGAAAATTAGGAGCTGCTAAAGGGCTTTACGGACAACTGTTGCACACGTCTTGCTCCATGAGCATGGCAGGCCCGAAAAGACTGAACACGCGTCTTCCCAATCACTTATCAAATTAGTCACATGACCACCTGTGCACGTCATCACGTCACCATTACACATCAAAATTATTAATTCACATTTTTATACAATTATTTATGAAATATAGAAAGAAAAAGAATATACAAATATCTTAGATCAAAAATATTGCAAGAAAATAAAATACAAAAATATAAATGCAGCAATTAAATTGTCACTCCTTTTCAGCGCCAGCTACAGTGTGTGAACATCAGTGAGCTGAGCTCTGATGAGAAGTGAACTATACATACAATAGGATACAATAGGACGACTTCTCTCCTCATTTGTAACAAAAACATCCCTGATGTTAAGGGCTAGGGAGGATCTAGCCATTTTGGGGCCCTAGGCAAAATATCAACATGGGGCCCTAAAAAGTCATTATATAGACATACAATTCTGTGTTTTGGTGCTATTTAAATGTCATGTATATCTTGAATTGCTTTGTATAAGTGACAAAGCCTACTTTTATGTGTGTCTACTGCAACTGGTTTGACAGTTAGGGCCCCAATGGAGGACAGATTTGGTCGGGGTCCTGGGCATTTGCCCAGGTTTGCCTAATGGGAAGTCTGCCTCTGGAGAAGGGAGCTATACATACTAGTTTCTCTCGTAACAGCGTTAGTATCCATAGATGATTTGACGACCTGTTTAAAAGGGGGTTGTAGCCTGCCAGCAGTCTCTGCAAGCCCGAATGATCACAATTAATGTTACCAGATTTTTTCCCGGAAGCGACTGCCGTTCTGACTGCGTTAACGTTCTGGGGTTATAAATGCGAAATGATAACTGACGTGATGGACATCTAGGAACCGAAATGTGGAACCGACAGCCAAGGCACGTTTCGATGCCAAGTAGAACCTTAGCCTTTCATTCAATTCCATTAAGGAACCGAATTTCGGTACCCAGTCCTACATACTACTACCCTTCTCATTTGAGAAAACCTGAGAATCTCACCCTCTCTTCCTGTCAGTCTGGGACCTTACTTTGAAAAAAAGAAAGAAATGCTGGCAATGAGCTGTTAAGTCACAAGTTTGGAGCGATAATTGAAATCCATGTTTGGCAGGTTGACTGCTGTGTGTGTGTGTGTGTGTGTGTGTGTGTGTGTGTGTGTGTGTGTGTGTGTGTGTGTGTGTGTGTGTGTGTGTGTGTGTGTGTGTGTGTGTGTGTGTGTGTGTGTGTGTGTTCGCTAAGCTTTAATCAGATGTTCTGTGAATAGTGTGTCATCACCCCCTCACCCAATCACCCCCACCCCTTCAAAGGGCTGCTCCCCAATTAGCTCAATTCACAAATGTACCCATCAGCCCCTTCTTCGTCTTCTTCCTGTTCTTATCCTCTGGGCTCACTTAGCAGAGGAAGAGATATTGTGCAGCAGCTTTAAAAACATCGTTGAGTCTCTTTGTGTCTTTTGTGCGCTCCTGTTCTCTACCCGATTGCAAGCGCAAGAAGCTAATAGAAGTGGCCAATGGTTTTAAGACCACGTTGCTGCAGAGGGTTCTTACCTAGCGTGAGGTGAACAAAACTAAATTAAGAAAACGATTATGTAAAAAAGACAGATTACTAAGAGAAAATATTCAGTCCTTCACCCCCAAACACCTTCACCTTGAACACCCTCTCCTCCAAAGACCAAGTCCATACTCCCTCCCAGAGGCGACTCTAGGGTCCACTGGGGCCCCAAGCAAATATATATAAAAAAGACTATTTGAACCAAAATGACCACTACTGTAGGAGAGTGTGTTATTCACTAGAGGCTTGGGGGCCCCAAGTGGCTACCTGTCTATCCAGGTGACAAGATGCTCCCTTCTCTGCTCCCTCCACAATCCCTTTTGCCCCTCAGCAGCCCGTGAGCACGGTTTCACTCCTCCTATATGTCTCTCCATTCTCTGTCTTTCTCCATCCTCTCTGTATCTTTCTTTCCCTATCTTCCTATCCTCTCCCCCTCTCTCTCCTCCTTTTCCCTTTTCTCTCATTTTTTTCTGTTCATCTCTCTCTCTCTCTCTCTCTCTCTCTCTCTCTCTCTCTCTCTCTCTCTCTCTCTCCCACTCTCTCCCATCAGGTTCATAAGCAGGCTGCTGCATGCTGGTGCTATGGGGAGCAGAGTGGCACTGAGCTGAGAGTATTCCCTTGCTCTCTCTCTCTCTTCCTCTCTTCCTCCCTCTCTCTTGTTCTCTACCAAGCTCTCTCTCTCTCTCTCTCTTTCTCTCTTTCTCTCTCTCTCTCTCTCTCTCTCTCTCTCTCCCCAGTCTTCCCCCTTTCCTATCAGGCTGCAGGCTGCTGCTGTGGCGAGTGGCACATAGCTGAACACGAATTTACCTCCACCCCCTCTCTCTCCCCTCTCTTTCTCTCTCCCCTCCCTCTCTCTCTCTCTCTCTCTCTCCCCTCTCTCTCTCTCTCTCTCCTCCCCTCTGTCTGTCTGTCTGTCGTTCTCTCTATCTGTGCCTCTGTGTCTTTTTCTCTCTTTCTCTTTTTCTGTCTCTCTCCCTGTCTTCCGCCTTTCCTGACATGCTGCAGGCTGCTACTGTGGCAAGTGACACATACTGTAGCTGAGCACAATTTTCTCTCTCTCCCTCTCTTTCTCTTTTTCTGTCTCTCTCCCTGTCTTTCCCCTTTCCTACCATGCTACAGGCTGCTGCTGCGGAAAGTGGCACTGGGCTGGGCTGTGAGCTGTGCAGAGCTGAGCGCTGAGCGTTGCAGCTCTGTCATTTCCTCTCTCTCTCTCCCCAATTACAAATGAGTCCATTAGTGTGTAAGTCTGCTCTGCTCTGCAGCCTGGGCCCGCGGCGTGGCGCGGCGCGGCGTGCCGTGGCGGTGGGGGTAATGCCGCCGCCTCCCAGTAATGGCTTGTGAGATTTCCATCATAATCGTAATGGCTCCCGGGGCTGCCATGAGGGGCAGATGGACGGGCCCCGCTCTTAGGTAATGAGCTATCTCGCCACCAAAGGCCATGTCTTCCGCTTTGTTATTTAGACGGCTGTGCGCTGTGCGGCTGCGGTGCGGTGCGATGCGGTGCGGTGCGATGCTGTGGTGTGGTGTGGTGTTGTGTGTGGGTGTCTGCCTGCTGGCCTGTCAGCCTGCCTGCCTGTGTGCTTGCCTGTTTGTTAGTTTGTTAGTGCCTTCTTTGTTTGTGTGTGTGTGTGTGTGTGTGTGTGTGTGTGTGTGTGTGTGTGTGTGTGTGTGTGTGTGTGTGTGTGTGTGTGTGTGTGTGTGTGTCTGTGTCTGTGTCTGTGTGTGTGTCTGTGTCTGTGTCTGTGTCTGTGTCTGTGCATGGACTTTTCTGTGGGTGTTTGCTGTGCTGTATGGGGCTTTGTTTGAGTATAGGCTTTTGCATGTGCTTGTTATTTCTTCATTGGGCTTGTCACACAGTGTATTGTATGCGCGTGCGTGTGAGCAAACGTGTGTCATTGCTATTAGTTTGTGTTTGTGTCTGTGTGAGCATTCCTCCAGATGGGTTGTGCAAGTAAAGGTGTTATTTGAAATAACTTATTTCACATGTGACATGGAATGCACATGCACTATACATGTACGGAAGTTATGTACATACACTACATGGTATTTGGGTCAAGGACGTTTTTCTTGAGCCCAGACGTCAGGTAGCGCAACGGCATCTAATGTCCATGAATTCATTTGTAATTGGTGGTTGATGCTGCAATGACTATTCTGCTTGACTACTCCACTGAAAACAAACAAACCAAAAATTTCATACTAGAGTATAGTGGCACTGGCTGTGATGTGTTGCCCTGATGTGTGCTACTGCTGAAACGTCACTGACCCCATACAAGGCTGTACAATCCCTTACTGTAGCGCGATGTAAGAACTGCTACACTCTTACTGTAACGCTGGTGTATACATACTGCTACAGGCTTTCTAACAGTACATAGCTCACTGATGAAAGACGGAAAGCGAACTCAAGTGTCATTGAGAAAATATGACCCCCAAAGTCATTGATGCAAAACCTTGAGAAAAATATAATGTGTAGCAAAGGAAATTGTATTGAAATTGTATTGAAAAGGGAAAAAAAATGACAAAGGACTGCTGAAACATACTGCCATAATTATACGCATCATCCACATCCACAGGCAATTTTCCTCTTATTTCTCTCCCACATTACTCAGCTGACGTCAAGAGAAGCGCTGACGGATATGCCCAGCCTGCCAGCCTGAATTACTGTCACGCGTCCCTCTCGCGACACACTCTCCAAAAACACAGACTATGCATTTGCATTTTTCTCCCAATTACTTGGCTGTTTTCCTGCAGCATGTCTTGGGGAAGACCATCTCATGGGCAACATAGCCACGGGGCATCTGGGACAGCGACAGCATTGGGATCGGCGTCTGCAGAGCAGGGTGCTGACATGACATCCACGATGGCCACTCTACTGCAGGCTCAATGCTTAATTGACCAAGTAGAGATTGTGGAATGTGTGCAGTGCCATGGATATAGTATATAATACATATATACAGTATATATACGTATATCTATCTATCTATCTATCTATCTATCTATCTATCTATCTATCTATCTATCTATCTATCTATCTATCTATCTATCTGTCTGTCTATCTACAGTATAACTGTATATATTTTCCTGCCTTTAACGCTTTTTGTTATATTCGACTAGGTGTTGAATTAGCACTGTAATATATATTGTCTGCAGAGCACTGACATCCATGGCTATGCCAAAGGATTTGTGCTGTACCATGAATGATGCATCTTGCCTTACATTGTATGCCTTTTACAGTTGTCTTGCTGTGCATGCATACTGTATGTCACATTTCAATTGTTGATTTAACACTAAAACACTCTCAGAGTGTTAAATTGACAATGTTTACTCTGTGCATAGATTCGACATCCACAGTCTCTCCACTCTAGCTTAGGCTAATTGACCAAGGAGACAAATGTATTGTGAAACGTGTGCAGTACAATGAACAGGATGTGTCACATCTCTCTGTCTTTACAGTTTTTTTTTTCATTTTTTCAATATTAACCTGAGAAGGCTGGACACATTTGTGCTCTTGCTACAAAGTGGAAATGCAGTCCTGATTCAACACTATGAGAGAGTACTCTGAAACCAAATACACTCTAAAATGTCAAATATCCATTGACCTGAATATAAGTCAGTGCTTTACTGTAAATGTGTACTGTGTAGGATGGTGGCCAGAGTAGGTATTACAACTATGCTGCTCATTGAAACTGTGCTGCCTATTGCAAAACATCTTTTCATGAATATTTACTCTATAATGAATTAATATTTGCTAGTATGACCATAGTACAGTAGCCTACATTTTTCAGCTAAAAATGTCTATTGCTGTAAATTCAAGATGGCGGACATGGAGAAGACTCCCCCTTTCATGTATGAAAAGTCATAAGGGATTCTTAAAATTTGGTGGCAGTGGTTAGTATTTGTGAAAAAGGTAACAGCATGGGCAGAAGGGGCAACATGAATGCACAGCATGAATTTCGGAAATAAACGACAAAAAATATTACACAGTGCACCTTTACAGTTTTTCTCGATTGGTTTGGCTAATTTCTTGAAACCGAGATGACATTTCTATAAATGTTGGGTCATTTGGCTAAACATTCTTACACTTCTGCACAACAGTTCAGATAACTAGCAAAATGTCATATGCCTCCCAAAACAGCTCATTCTTGCATCAGCACTAAACCTTCTCCCACATAAATAGTCAGTACCATAAAAATGGCATATATCCTTCTCAATTGGTTTGGCTCATTTGCATTCATTTAGTCATTCTGTCAAAATAAACTGGATGGTTCAGCATAACGCCATGGATCTTCATCACTTGCTCATATCACTCCAAAAACAGTTTACCCGTATGTCGAAACTAAATTCCTTCCACAAAATGTCAAGAAATTAGCCAAATAACAGAGGAAACTGTAGTATACAAGGTTGTAAAATTATTTTCTACAAACTAGTAAAGTTACAATACCATCTGGCCTGTTGAACACTGTCATGAATTTACTGTTTACAGTAAAGAAATTCTTAAAATATTATGTCCTTGACTGTTTTGACAATTGTGTAGACTACTTTGCATATGATGACTCACACAATGAAACCATGCTGACATGTTTTGGAGAGGGCAACCATTAGACTGAGAATTGTCTAATTCGTTTAGATAAGACAGGTCAATTTATTTGGAAAATGTGCTAAATGTATGCTCAATGTGTCATCTGTAGGGTACTTGTATATAGCCATCTGCCGAGATGTACTAAACATTTGAGACCTGTACAAAGCATTTGAAATTTGATGAAAGCAATGAAAAATGCCATTCTGTTGTGGGAAATTGTAAGTTGGTTTGGAGATTTGTCTGTGTTGTTTTGAGAATGTCATCTCAGTTTTGAGAAATTAGCCAAACCAATCGAGAAAAACTGTAAATCGATTCTCTATGTAAGTGCTGAACTAGCACTGCATTTTATCCAGTGTACTTATTCAGAGGAGACTTCAAATGTGAACAAACTGCTCAGCCTAATTAAAAGCCGGTGGTAGGAGTGTCAAACAAGGCAGACTGCACGAGCCAAAAAAGTGTTGTTCGAGAAAAAAGTGCAAGTGTAAGAAAAGGAAAAAAAGACATCTGTGTGCTAATTATCTACACATACAGTTTTGCTACTCATCGCCGGTGCTACACATTTCAAAGGCTTCCTCGGCCAGCGACGGAAATTGCCTTGAACTTCAAACGTGTGGTGGTGTGCTGTCACACGCGTCTCTGTAGGAACCTTAGCGCTTCTGAGGTAATGTTTATTCATCATTACTGTCAGACTTCTTTTGTCCGTTACGGCAATAGAGACGTAGCTCTGATAGAAGGCAGCACACGAGGAGGCTACTGCAGTTGAAGTTTACCATTTAAAAAGCAGTCCTTGAAGGCTCTATCGGAACAAGGGGATGAGTGCTAAATAATTCACCAAGAATTGATCGCAGCTGTGGCCATGGATAGTGTGCCTGACCCGCTCTACCCTGGGGTCAAAAAGCCAGCCAAATCCACTGCGTCAAATTAAAAGCAACAAATCCCCAGCCAAATCCGTTATAAGGCCTACTGATTTGATTAAAGACAGTGGTCCAGCTACCACCCACACGCTCGGTCGGAAACTTTTTCCTGACGTTATATTGAGGCCACTTCAGAATATTCTAGTTTCTAATTACACAAGTAGCTTTCCAGTGTACATCCAAAACTTATGCTATTGAGTACGACCAACTAAAAGTCGACTCTCTAAGTATTCAACTGACACTGCAAAATGTTGGCCCAGAACCCATGCACATGCTTGTTCCATCTTCACACAGGAAACTCACTCACTCACAACGAGTTGATGCATGGCTGATGACAAGCAACTGTATAAAGAGGGAGACATGTTTTCATCCGCTTGACATTGAAGCATCTGTGCCCTTACTGCCTCTTTTAATGTTCTTTTTTTTACTACTGTAGCAATACAAAAATCTATCTATCTATCTATCTATCTATCTATCTATCTATCTATCTATCTATCTATCTATCTATCTATCTATCTATCTATCTATCTATCTATCTATCTATCTATCTATCTATCTATCTATCTATCTATCTATCTATCTATCTATCTATCTATCTATCTATCTATCTATCTATCTATCTATCTTAGCAGGTTCTACCCTCTTAATGTTGAATTAACACTGCCACATTTTACTCTCCTCCCCTCCCATCCTATCTGTTAATGCGCTAAAGCATAACACTGCATATTCATCAGCCACCACCACCACCACTATGCCACATAAAGACGTCCAGAGAGCCACTTAGTCCCCGTAATCTGCCCTGAAAAGATGTAGCCAACTGGGGCTGCTCATTAGTGCACGCGTGCGCCTGTCAGTCCTCTGGGGAGACAGCAGCGGAGAGGAGAGGAGAGGTGAGGAGAGGAGAGGAGAGGAGAGGAGAGTAGAGGAGAGGGGAGAGGAGAGGAGAGGAGAGGAGAGGAGAGAAGAGGAGAGGAGAGGTAAGGGGTGGAGAGGAGAGGAGATGAGAGAAGAGGAGAGGAGAGGAGAGGAGAGGAGAGGAGAGGAGAGGAGATGAGAGAGGAGAGGAGATGACGGATTAGGCCCCAAGGCTCCACAGTGCTGCCTCATCAAACCTCAAATAAGACACCCTCGTCGACCTGTCTTGCATCGTTAAAAAAAGACACACGCACGCACGCATGCACGCATGCACGCACGCACGCACGCACGCACGCACGCACGCACGCACGCACGCACGCACGCACGCACGCACGCACGCACGCACGCACGCACGCACGCACGCACACACACACACTGTACCGTACACTACACATATGCTCAAATACACATGCACACGGTACAAACGTATAACCTGGTTCTCACGCAGATGGACGAAGTGTAACAAAGATGCACGAAGCACTCGGGGTCTCGCGAGAGCCAGGCAACAAACGTATAGCACACAGTCAATTATGCAGTGTTAATTGAACATTTTCGAGTCGATTTACAGTAACATCTTCCAGATTTCATGTGGTTCCAGAGTACTCCCTAAATGTTGAATTAACACTGTACTGTTTTTTTTTTTACTGCATACAGGGCACACACTGTAGCATATGAGACAGTATGCAGACAGACTGTAGGACCACTCATGCTACAAGCACTCCAAAGAGCTGATGTTGTAAGCACTATAAGCACTGTCTGCCTGGATGAGCCTACATCAAAAGTCAAGAGTATAGCGAATGGCTTCTTGCACGCGGGGGCCCCTGCACCTACCATCAACAGTGGTAGTCAATTTGCAGCGTGACACAGTGGCCCCCTGAAGCCAGACAATACTCGCCTGTCTTAATAAGATAGCACGCAGGTCCCATGGGTATCCAGTGCGGACGGGGAGGGGTGGGGGGTAAAAGGGTTTTGGTCATTGGAGGATACAGAGAGAGAGAGAGAGAGATGGAAGGGGGGGGGGTGTTCATGGAGGGACCTCGAAGCTGAGGGAATACGATTTAATTTCCCCCGGGCCTACCCCGTGTCTTGTAGGCATAATTAGGGCCCGAGCACACAGCAGGCCTGCCTAGCTAGCGCTTTGTCGATAAGCTCCCGCGGGAGTGATCAGGACAAAGGTTGGACACGTTTTTTTTTCCCTCCTTCCCTCCCTCCCTCCATCTCAGCTTTCCTCCCTTACTCCTTTCGACCTGACCTGTTCAGAGATGTCGAAAAAAAATGGGGCCTCCAATTATCCCAGTGTCTCTTATGGGGGGGGGATCACATGTGTCCAGTGGTGGGGGGTAGGTATGTAGGTGCTTGAAAGGTGGGGGGAGGGAGTGGGCGTATTGGGTAAGGGTGACAGGATATGGACTTACAGGCCCAGAGCTGAGGTTGGTTCGATAGAGCGGGCTTGGGGAATAGGCAGGCCTTTTCTGCCTGCCAGAGAGAGAGGGAGAGAGAGAGAGAGATAGATAGAGAGATAGACAGATAGAGAGAGAGAGAGAGAGAGAGAGAGAGAGAGAGAGAGAGAGAGAGAAAGAGAAAGAGAAAGAGAAAGAGAACCTCACACTATCAGGAACCACACACCGTTGCACATTTCGATTAAAGCATTGTTCCCTCGCCGTAGTGCTGATTGGAACCCACTTGCCACTCGTTTCCACTTCCACTTCACATTACCCAGTGCAGCACAGCCGCCAGATCGGGGCTGATGTAAGTACACGGCAACACATAGACGCAGGGTTATATCTCATAACCACACAGCCCATTTAGCAGTTGTAATTTAACACTTAGGGAGTTGATTTTCACATCGTGTTGAAGTGTTGAATTAACACTGCATTTTTGTAGCGTATACGGAGATGAATGCTACAAGCGCGGAGATATAATGCAACTCTCCTTTTACGTAACCGAAGGTCTGAGTTTTTAAAGTTACTAATCACTTTACTAAACACTTTTGTATCGGTACAGTAGGGGAAATACATGCTCACAGTTCACAAAGAGGCCCTGGAAGAATAAGAATAAAAAAAATACCGTCAAGCTGTTTTGTAAAAGGAAAATGCAGTGCTCTGTAACTACTTCTACTACTACTAAGATGGCTCCTTGGTTACATACGGCATGTCAATCCAGACAATGGGGAAGTTGTTGCTCTTTAGTAATTCATAAGACGAAGCCTTTGGGCAGGCCGTGAGAGGCCATCCTTTGGAGAAATGCTGTGCGTAGTGGAGGAGGTGGAGAAGCTGGTCAATGTAAAATGGAGTGCCTACGGACATCACTGACCTCACACAGGTGCGCCGAGGGTCTGAAATGAGCGTGTTCATGTGCAAGTGTGAATGTGTTCTGTACTGTATGTGCATGTGCGGTCTGTGTGCGTGTGTGTGTGTGTGTGTGTGTGTGTGTGTGTGTGTGTGTGTGTGTGTGTGTGTGTGTGTGTGTGTGTGTGTGTGTGTGTGTGTGCGCGTGTGTGTGCGTGTGTGTGCGTGTGTGTGTGTGTGTGTGTGTGTGTGTGTGTGTGTGTGTGTGTGTGCATGCGTGAGTGTGTACATGCTGCATACAAGTGTGTGTGTGTGTGTGTGTGTGTGTGTGTGTGTGTGTGTGTGTGTGTGTGTGTGTCTGTGTATGTGTGTGTATGTATGTGTGTACATGACAGCAAGCGAGTTTGAATGACTGTTCTGACAGCAGGGGGCTTTTGTGCATGCGAGTGGACCTTGACAGACATCGACTGCGAATATGTCCAGAGTTTAACCTCAGAGAGTCTGGGAAATAGCTTTTCATTGGCAAGAGAAGAGAACGAGAGAAGGTAAGCAAGAGAGATTGAGTGAGAGAATGAGCGCAAAAAAATAAAAAGATAGTCTGACAAGGACTTTTTTTCTCTCTCTCTCTCTCCCTCTCACCCATCATTATATTTTTCCTATAAAGGCCCCACTTCTAGAACCGCTGGTTTGAACCCAAGGTCTGCACACATGCATTATTAAAGTGAGGTAACAGAGAGACAACGATCGCTCATACATATATATGAGCTCAGCTCTGACACCTGAGGAGGAGGGCAGGTTTGATCGCTATAAAAACTCACAAATTCGCACATGCCGCCATTGCGCCGAAATGGCAGAGAATATTCTGTAGTTATCACCAGTATTCTCCTTTCCACAGCTATGAGGCTTGTTAGGCCCCACGAACTGAGGCAAAGGCTGGGATCATGTTGCGGTTGTAGAAATTGGTCAGTCGACCGACCGGTCGCAACCCTCTTGAGAGATATTGCATCTTCCAGTCCTCGTGACTCGTGACAGGCCTTTCATGTTTTCGCAGATGAAACTGCTTTTTATGTTCACTCTGGCGTTACCCTAAAGATGTTCTTGTCACAATTATACCACAGACCGTGTCAGCTTTGCGATGTGCTCTCGGTTATCGACTCGGTGTATCTGTTGCTACGTGCTATTAGCTCGATGTTAGCATTAGCTT
>NC_085863.1:33494553-33502053 GCF_034702125.1 Engraulis encrasicolus
TGTTTGTGTGTGTGTGTGTGTGTGTGTGTGTGTGTGTGTGTGTGTGTGTGTGTGTGTGTGTGTGTGTGTGTGTGTGTGTGTGTGTGCGAAAATGAATGAAACTAGTCTGACAGGAAAAGTACAATAATGTACAGTATGCTATTGTACATTGTGTGACTTGGGCTGAAGTAGCCTACTGTTTCGTGCACTTGCCTATTTTATGGGAAATATACATGTATCTTGTCTATTATGGATATATTATATACAGTATATTCTTATACAGATGTGACTACCCTAACCTGACCTGGTCTTATCCAGTGTGCTGTTCATTCTAATTTCTTTCGTTCAGAGTCTAAGACTGCTGAATTGAGAAGTCATTTCTTGTGGGAGGAGTGCACTCTGTGGAAGTTTCAAATGTGTGCCTGATTTGACCCCAACTGCTCATATCATGTAATGTGTCATCGTTCGCCAACCTCCCTCCCCAGTCCTCCCCCGTTTGCTGTTTGCTTGGTTGTCTGGCAATAGGAGTACGTCCTCCTTAAAGACTTGACCTAGACATAGTGTAAGGAAATGTGTATTGAATGTACATTTATGGATGGCAAGGTCAGGCTGAGACTGCCATATACCTAGGTAAGCTTATGTACACTAGGCCTGTGTTTGTTCCTGATCAGTCTTTATGTGCAGGCACACACACATTCTTCTGTGCAAACATGCTGTTCATGTGTTTGCATATTGATGTGCTGTGTACAATGTACATATACTGTATGCTCTAGCATCATGACAGGATGTAACATATTTGTGTGTGTGTGTATGCATGTGTCTGCTTGAATGTGTTTGTGTGTGTGAGTACGCTTTTGTGCATACCGGTGTGTTTGTGTGTACATACCTGCAGTGTCTGTCTGTCTGTCTGTCTGTCTGTTTTTATATACATTACAGGGCCGTAACGATAGTATTGAATCGAGAAATCGCAACACGCAGAGTCACGATACTCTATCGCGGTACAAGACGGCTATATCGTGAAATGACCTTTTAAAGTTGTGTTACTCTTCAGTCCAGAAAACAGCCACATGATGTGATGTGATCATGCTTCCAAGCTTCAAACCATAGGTAAACAATAGTGACACAAACCAAATCGTGAGTTGAGTGTATTGTTAGAGCCCTAATGTACATGTGTGTGGTTGTGAATGTGTGTGTGTCAGCAAGCTACAGGGAACTTGTGTGCTGTGGTGTTGTGTAGTCTGGCGTGCTCTGGTGTGCTGTGGTGTAGTGTAGCGTTGACGTAGTGTGCTGTGCTGTGTGTTGTGCTGTGCTGTGCTGTGCTGTGCTGTGCTGTGCTGTGCTGTGCTGTGCTGTGCTGTGCTGTGCTGTGCTGTACTTGTGCTGTGCTGTGCTGTGCTGTGCTGTGCTGTGCTGTGCTGTGCTGTGCTGTGCTGTGCTGTGCTGTGCTGTGCTGTGCTGTGCTGTGCTGTACTGTGCTTTGTGTGTGTGTGTGTAGTGTGCTGTGCTGTGTGTTGTGCTGTGCTGTGCAGTGCTGTGTGCTGTGCTGTGCTGTGCTGTGCTGTGCTGTGCTGTGCTGTGCTGCGCTGTGCTGTACTGTGTGCTGTGCTGTGCTGTATGGTGTGGTGTGGTGTAGTGTGCTGTGTTGTGTTGTGGTGTGGTGTGTTGTGCTGCACTGTGGTGTAGTGCGGCGTTGGCGTAGCGTGTGGGGCCGTGACTCTGGGCAGCCCTGCTGGGGGATAGCGGCGGCTCCAGGGCATCCATCACTGTGGCAGCTCACTCAGCCACCAGCCACTAGCCAGCAGCACACTCGCTCACTCGCTCCTCACACACTCACTCGCTCCTCTTGGGGACAGGCCACAGAAGTCACCAGGAGGAGGGAGAGAGAGAGGGATGGAGGAGTAGAGTGGTGGAGGGAGTGGGAGGGATGGGGGTGGGGTAAAGAAGGAGCATGTTGTGTGTGTGTGTGTGTGTGTGTGTGTGTGTGTGTGTGTGTGTGTGTGTGTGTGTGTGTGTGTGTGTGTGTGTGTGTACGCGCGTGCGTGCGTAGTGGATTGGGAGGAGGCTGTGGCCAGGGAGTATGCGAGAAGGAGAGGAGGAGGAGAGGAGAGTAGAGGAGGAAAGGGCAGCCAAGGCAAAGCAGGAAGGGGTGGGGGGTGGGGGGGGTATAGCTGGGCAGGGAGAGAGTAGAGGGAGGGGAAGGAAGAAAAAGCTAGTAAAAATTTAATGCACTCCGCAGAGCGGGCATGTCATACTTGGTTATGGAAAATAATCCCAGATGCCTGCAGCGCTGCGATGGAGCTGTAATGTGTTCGCCTCCTAACCCGGCCTGACAGCGATGATGTACGACTACCATTACCGGAAAATATCACTTCAACTAACCCATGATCCGGCGCCGCTAAGGGTCATGTTATCCATGAGGAACAAATTACACCCCCAAACCACCCCTCACCCCCTCCTCCCTCCACCCTCCACCCTCCACCCTCCAAGTACCCCCCCCCCCCCCCCCCCACCCCAAATCACTACTGCCCACTTCCTCCCACCCCCTGTGTCACCTCCCCACACCCACACGCGACACACGTACGTACGCAAGCACACACACCCACAGCCCCCAAAGTAAATACAAATTTCCTACACGGACAAGGGGTACAAAAGCTGCTATGGCATGTGCATGAGAGTGGGAGAGGGGAGGAGAGAGCTGAAGAAACAAGGAGACGGGGAGGTGGGGAGGAGTGGGCGCGCGGCGAGCGGCGAGGGCTATCCGTTACCTATGACAACGGCGGGGCCGAGTGACAGGGATGATGAAGTGGATGACAAATCACGCGGCTGACAGGGGTGCTCTAGTGCAATCAGCCGGGGCCGCGGCCCAGCGCACACCCACTCAAGCCTGTAAACACTATTCTCCTCCCGCCGGATTGGGGGGCAAAAACACATAATCTTTTAACACCGGCTGACAAGTTGCTCTCTCGCTTTCTCTCGCTCTCTCTGGCTCGCACACTTTTATTACTCCTCTCCTTCAAGCACGCCTCACTTGGGTTTTCTTCACTGTGAGAAGATGGAGAGAGAGAGAGAGAGAGAGAGAGAGAGAGAGAGAGAGAGAGAGAGAGAGAGAGAGAGAGAGAGAGAGAGAATAAGAGGGAGAGAGAGAGAGAGAGATACTGATGTTGACTGATTGAGAAACAGCTTCTCGATTTTTCTATTTACGAGCAAGGGGGGCCAGGATGAAAAAAAAGGAGAGCTAAACACCACACACGTGCGAAATAAATAAATAAATAAATAAATAAGATAAGCGGCGCCGCGAAAGCCCATCTCGCCCAATATATCACCAGCTTGGATCTTTAGTTTGTGTCAAGGACAAAACACGCTCTCGCTCCCGCACCACTAAAGCACCCACTTAGAGTTCCCGGCTCCCTTAAGAGCCGGGCGCTGTGCACCAAATTACAGTGCTTTTCCATGCCAAGCCATTAATAACGAGAAAAAGGCAAAGCGATTTTCAGAATGGCATTTAGCATTTAAAGGCTCTTGGCCTCCATGAGTGGGCGAGCAAGGAGGAAAAAAAGCACGGAAGACAAGACACGCAACGCAATGCAATCTGGGAGGGAATGAATGTGCGGTTGTGTATGGGAGTCGGAGAATACTAGACACGCACAATCTGGGAGGGAATGTGTGGGCATGCGTAGGAGTAGGAGGAGTGGGGGTTATTCAGAGTGTAAAGCTATAGTCTGAAGACCTGCCATATCTCAACTGCACAGCTAAGGAAAAAAAGAAAGCCCAATAAAATGAACACATCTATTGCACTTCTATACTGTAGTGTACAATAGTTTGTATGTGTCTTCCTATGTACTGTACATGTTTATAGATCCATGTAGGATGCACTCACACACTGTTCAGATGAAGGGAGAAGAATAGACTAATAGAATGAATACTATATCTATTGGGCTTGGATATACCGTATAGTTTTTGTGTCTATATTATAAGTAGATGTTTGAACATCCATAGGTCAATTGTACTGTACGTATAGTCTAATGAATCCTCAGATCTTAAGACAGTTAACCCGTTAAGACAATGCATTATAAATTTGCTGTTACCAGCATGACAATGACCACGTCGTAGTGCATTACTAAAGGCCCTGTGTTATGTCATAGCATTGTAGTACTATGGTAGTTAATTTTTCAATGCGTGCCATTGGAGGTACGGCATGCATTAAGGGGCTACAAGAAAACAAAGATCAACAAAAGGAACATATTGCATGTACAGTGCTTTTCTCTCTCTCTCTCTATATATATATAAATATATACAGGTAAAAGTTTATAGATCCATTCTCACACGCTGCTATACTGTCAGTTACGAGCAAAAGACAGACAAAGAAAGACACGAAAAACACAGAATAGAATGAATGTATCTATTGTGCTTGGATATACAGTGTGTCCGTGTCTATATCCAAGTTTATGGATCCATAGGGTCCTCTCACACCCTGTTAATAATAATATACTCTGGAAGGTTTACACCTCGGCATTAACGAGGGGTTTAGAAGCTGTGAAAACACCTTCCCGTCTTTCCCCCTCTCTCCTGTGAGGTCAGCCAGTTGGACGTGTCCTTTAACGGCGCCCAGTTAGCGCTTATTAGGCGCACAGTTTGGGTTGGCCCGCTTATCTTTCCATGCACGCTGGAAGGCGTTTGGCTGCTTGGCTCCGTGTGGTGCCGCAGCTTGCCTTTCAAGTTTTTGCACAGACCTATCATTCAACCCCGCTGCACTGCGTCGTTTCTTTAAACTCCTAATGGTATGTGGCTTGGAGAAAACACAAACCATATTTTTTGAATTGACGGACAGACGCGGCGCTCTGTAAGCGAAGTCACACACACACACACACACACACACACGCTTTCTCTCTTGCCCGCGATATTTCAGCACTTTAGATGTGAGACGCTTTAGGGGGAGAGTGTTTTGAGAGCTGTTTGAATCACTACAGTAACAAGAGGGAGGATGTGTATGCTAGGGTGTCTGTGTGTGGGTGTGTCTGTGTCTGTGTCTGTGTCTGAGGGAGTGTGTATGTGCCTGAGCGTGCATGCATGCGGTTGCAGGTGTGCATGTGTTTGTACATGTGTGCATGTGCTTGCATGGATACATTTGTGTGTGTGTGTGTGTGTGTGTGTGTGTGTGTGTGTGTGTGTGTGTGTGTGTGTGTGTGTGTGTGTGTGTGTGTGTGTGTGTGTGTGTGTGTTTGTGTGTGTGTGTGTGTGTGTGTGTGCATTCATGTGTGTGTGTGTGTGTGTGTGTGTGTGTGTGTGTGTGTGTGTGTGTGTGTGTGTGTGTGTGTGTGTGTGTGTGTGTGTGTGTGTGTGTGTGTGCAGTGTGTGTGCATTCATGTGTGTGTGCGCGCGCATGTGTAGGCCTATGTGTGTTTGAGTGCACTGTGTCCCATTTTGTTAACATATCCAGATTCCACATACGAGGCCGTTGTGATCATTTTGTGCTCACGAGAGGTTAACTGGTCACAGATGTCTGAGGGAAACGCAGGTGAGCATTAGGAGAGATGAACACTTACTGGAGCTGGGTGCCTGACACTTCAAATGCACCTGAGACTAAAGGGGCTTCTACACATGCACACACTCACACACACGCAAGCACGCACGCTGGCCCGCACGCTGGCACGCACGCAGACACGCACGCACGCATGCGCGCACGCAGGCAGGCAGGCACACACACACAACACACACACACACACAAGGAAACCAATCCATCGTCCTCCTCCATTTGTTCCAACTGAGCAGCACACAGCCACAGCCGGAGCCATACCCATTACTCCCTCCACCTGTCACCAGAGCGGCCCCCACCACACCCCAACCCACCCCCACTGCCAGGCTCAAGCTGCCACTAATCAACGAGACAGGGGCCTACTGTACCTGTTCAGCGCTAATGAATAGGCCCACCTGACCCCTCGCCCGCCCGCCGCCTGGCAGCCCATGGCAGCCATGACACAACACAGCCCGAGCCACAACCCCTCTGCCCAACCCCAAGGCCAGATCATCACCCCACCACCCACCACCCGAATCCCGCCCAAGTCACAATTCCGCCCAGATCCAAATACCCCCACCTCACATACACACCACACACACAACCTGACTCCCCCCTTCCCATCCCAGTTACCATCCCTCAGTCTAAATCCCAGCACCCACCTGGCTCCGCCACCACCCCCCCCCCCCCCCTCCACTTTTGCCCCTGCTGCACCCCCTCTGCCCAATTCCAACCCCCAACACATCCTCTCTCATCCCCTTACCTCCCCCAGCCATGACACAACACTGCCCCAACCACACCAGCCACAACCCCTCTGCCCAATCCCCCCACCACCCACCACCATCTGACTCCTCCACCTCTCTGCTCCCGCTCCAGACGGTGGCCGGCTTGGGGTTCTGGAGGTCTGCTGGCTTCGGGCGCCGGGCCCACAACAGTGTGGAACAGTGGGGACCAGAATGGGGGTGTGCTCTCAGCCAAAAAACTGTCTGGCGGTGGGGTGTAGTAGGAGGGAAGGGGAGGGGAGGCTGGTTGGGAAGTGGAGAGGAGTGGAGGGAAACAGAGTGGAATGGAGTGGGGTGGAGGGGGGTGCAGGGGTGTGCGTGTGGTTCTGGCGGACGGCCCGGATGGCTGCCGGCTGCCAATTCATCTAGCTGCGGGAGCGCGAAAGCGAGAGGAGCCGCGAGGTGCCGGGAGCCAAGGCCGGGCCCAGCTGGAGCAGACAGGCAGGGAGACAGGCAGGCAGGCAGGCAGGCAGGCAGACAGGCAGACAGGCAGACAGGCAGGGAGGCAGGCAGACAGGCAGGCAGGGAGGCAGGAAGGCAGTGAGACAGGCAGGAAGGCCGGGAGACAGGCAGGCAGGCAGGCTGGCAGGCAGTGAGACAGGCAGGGAAACAGGACACAGGCAGGCGGGGAGGCAGGCAGGCAGGCAGACAGGCAGGCATGGGCTGCCTGATGAATAGGCCGCAGACTGGACCGTTTAATAAATCTCACTGACGCCTCGCCTCTCGCAACACAAACGAGATGTCAGCGGGCTGTTAAATGTATGTACGTGGACAAACACATTTATAACATGTACACAGACATGTAATGCACACACAAACACACACGTGCGCGCATGTGCGCACCCACACACATACACAGTATCACAAACCACAGTAACATACACTCACACACATACTACATAAATTCTCCAAAAAATTCTCAGGTCCTGACCAGTGTTAATTTCGTCAACCATGACTATGACTAAAATATTTCGTCAATGCCCTTTTTTGATTTTCGTCATTTAGACTAAGACTAAGACTAAATTGGGAAGGCAATGACTAAAATATGACTAAGACTAAAATTGATTTTCGTCATTGTGACTAAGACTAAGACTAAATTTTAAAAAGCTGACGAAATTAACACTGGTATTAAATAAAATAGAGAAAAAGAGAACCAGTGTGTGAAGAAGTTTTATTCTGTACAGTGTGATTATGTTAAAAAGAGAAGCCGTGTGCGGAGAAGGTTTA
>NC_085863.1:33504553-33519553 GCF_034702125.1 Engraulis encrasicolus
TGTGTGTGTGTGTGTGTGTGTGTGTGTGTGTGTGTGTGTGTGTGTGTGTGTGTGTGTGTGTCTGTGTGTGTGCCTGTGTGTGTGCCTGTGTGTGCACATGTGCGTGTGTGTGGTGTGTGTGTTTGTGTGTGCACAAGGGAAATCACACATATCTATTAATATTATATACTATATTTTTTTCTTCAATTTCCTTAGGAATGAAAAATGAATTTCAGTGAAGATTGACAATAAAGTTCTATTGTATTGTATCGTATCGTATTGTATCGTACAGCCTCACACATGCACAAGTGCATGCGCACACACAGAGATACCCACACTCACGATCACAAAAAAAATCTGCAAAGACAAATGTGTTCATGGACTATTTACATGCTCACAGGGAGTCTGCATCGCGGGCCTTATGAGGGATATCATGAGGAAGAAGTGTGTTTATCTGCGGATGCTGTCAACGATCACGCTCCACTGTTTGCGTAATAAAGTCCTCTTTTTTTCCCTGACACGTAATTAATCAAAGCAAGGGAACATAAAGGATTCACACTAGGCTGCATAAAATCCATCCGCGTAATAGAAGATTAAGAGTGCGATCTGCGCTCCCACATGAGACAAAACAGCTCGCTATGACACGGCTAATTTGAAGTGACAACGCTGAGCAATAAGCAGATTCACAAACGGGGGAACAACAAAAACAGCAAGATGCACAATAACACCAAAAATAAAATGTGACACTTGCTCTCTGTGTAATTATGACAGAGTTGAGGCTGGGCTGTACTGGGGAAAAGAGACAATACATCAAAATAACAATTTGTGTGTCTCCAGAGTCTACTGCACCTGTATGATGAGCACTCTAAAAACTGTGACAGCACAGATAAACTGATGAAAGTTATGCCCTGCCCCTATTAAAATCTGACAAAAGAAACTGTGACTAACGCTTCGCATAAATTCAAGGCTAATGCGTAATAAGATAAAAACATGAAGTCCACATAAATCAATAATAGTAATGTAATATCTTCAAGAAAAAGAGGCATAGCCCAACATTACCATGTTTAATTTAGAGGGTAATTTCAGAAGCCTAATGAGAAGTAGTCCGTGGTGTGCTAACAGGGAGCACAATATCACATCTACTCTTAAGATAATACGCTGGGTAAAGACAGAGGAACCGACAAGGCTCATAATGGCTCCATTTAAATTTTGCACGGCGTTTAGTCATTCATAATTAATGTACCGTTAATTAAACCCCTCTCACAGTTATTAACGAGATATTTAATTTTAATTAAACCGAAATGCACACTCTGAAGGGAAAAAAGGTCTAATATTGGCTTCTCGCTGATAGCGCAGCACTGAAATATGAATAAAGATTTGTCTTTTCGCATGTAGTGTTTGTACACAGCTTACAGGCCTGTTGCTGCATGTGGTGGGAACGGCGGGAAAGGAAGAAAGGACCTTACCTTGTCTTCTTGGTCGGTCTCGCTGTCACACTGTAAAAAAACACAGAACAAAGGACATATCGTTAGCTCTCTCAATGCTAGGCTAGATCCGCTAAACAGCTTATCGGCCCTGCTCTGCTCGTAGCATTTTTCTTTTAACTGTATTGCTCACATCCACACACACGCACACACACACGCACACGCACGCGCACGCACACAACACACACATACTACACACACGCACACACACCGAGCCTCGTTAGCCTCGGCTATAGCGTGGCACTTTCATTAAGGCTCTCATAAAAACCTTGAGCAGTGGTGAGTGTTATCATTATGCCCCGGGACCGGAGCCTATTAAACGAGGCCTTTATGAAGAACGAGCGGGCTTCCTGTGCCTGTGGAGCTAGCGAGTCGAGCGGAGGAAAGAGCCAAATGATCTATAACAGCATGCCCGAGTGAGCCACTGAAATCACATCAGCGCCTGGCTAAACAAGAGCCGGGGAACGCTAATCTTGGATCAGATCTTCTCGGAGCAATTAAAAACCAGACCCTCTTTAAGGTGGTTGGTGGTTGAAAAAAAGGGAAGCTTTGTGCGAGAAATATGTGATAACAAAGCAATATCGGGGCCAGGGCGAGGGAGGTGTAGGCCAAATACACACACATGCACATGCACATGCACACACACACACACAAACACACACACACACACACACACGCACGCACGCACGCACGCACGCACGCACGCACGCACGCATGCACGCACACACACACACACACACACACACACACACACACACGCACACACACACACACAGTAGAGCAGGCACACATAAAGCGTTTTCTTTTTCTTTTTTTCCACCAGAAATGCTGGATTTTAGCTTTCCTTTCCAATTTCAATTTCAAGGTCTGCTTGATTCTTTATCAACTAATTAGTGATGTGCGGAGTGAAGACTGGCCCCCGAAGAGGTGCATTGTGGTCCGGGAGCCACTGCAGTCCATAATGAGTAGGACTAGAACATGGCGGGGGCAGGAGGGTTGTGTGTGTGTATGGGTGTGTGTGTGGAGGGGTGGGGGGGTGGGAGGGTAATGCCAATTAAGGGGGGGGACGGGGGGATGGGGCTTGGTGCGATGCCAACACACAGCATGGACTGATTGGCAGACATGGGAGTTTGAGTTCTGAGCCTACTTGCACTGCAGCTGCCAAGGCCCGGCCAATGAAAAGCTACCCAGAGAGAGAGAAAGAAAGAGAGAGAGAGAGAAAAGAATGTGTGAAAAAGTGAGAAAAGGCTATGAAAGGGAAACAAGAGGAATGACAGATGGACTGCCAGGCAGTGATACAGTACAGTACAGCATGCTAGACTGTGGATATAAAGCAAAGAGTTGATTTCCACTGGCAACTTTTCGAAACTTTTCAAGGACCCTCCATGAAACATAGTCTCTCTGCAAAAATGCTGGAAAATGTGCGCATTACATCACAGCTTGGGCCTAGCTATGTAACCAAAAAGCGACAACCGTTGTTTCCATTTATTTTGTAGATGTACAAATCCATCAATTCATGTATCAACTTTTATCCGCTGTAGAGCTTCAGAAAAAAACAATAAGGCTACCAAGTACCAAAAACATTAAAAAAGCTTCAACGAGCTTCAACTTTGTATTAATTTAGATTATGGGCTGTAGAGTATAACATATAATATGAACCTTGTAACCATCTTCTATATTTACCCTTTACCAAGGCTCTAAATGAACTTTTTGTCATCACCAGCCAAAATGGCTAGATCTTAATTTTACAAGCCAAACACACACTCACTAATGGGTCAAAGTATAGCTAGTAGGTCGGTCTTTTCTACCAGCCAAACTGAAATTTCACCAGCAGTTGGCCAGTTGGCTGGTGTTAATTTAGAGTCCTGCCCTTTACGCAGTATCATCATTACATGCATACAAATATAGTATGTACCCATATACGTGTTCAGCCGAACACATTGTATTAGCCATACACTATGCGCTGAATACTTGCAGTTTCTTTTTTTTCAGGGAGCAGGTAACAGGTTGAGATGAGAAAACAGAAGAAAAAAAAAGACAGACAGGCAGAGAAAAGACTAGAAGTAGCATACTGCAGAGCAGAGGACATGAACTGAGGAAAAGAGAGTGTGAAACGAAGAAAGAGAGAGAGAGTGAGTGCTGCGAGCCCGGTAGATTGTTATGAGAGCAAGGAGGGCAAGGGCAGAGTTGTAGAGGAAGTGGTGGAGGAGGCATACACAGTGTGTGTGTGTGTGTGTGTGTGTGTGTGTGTGTGTGTGTGTGTGTGTGTGTGTGTGTGTGTGTGTGTGTGTGTGTGTGTGTGTGTGCGCGCGTGCGCGCGTGCGTGCGTGCGTGCGTGTGTGCGTGCGTGAGTGTGTGTGTGTGTGTGTGGCAGTAGGGGGAGTTGTTTGGTAGCCAGCAGGCAGGGCTGGGTAGGGCTGGCTGACCCAGCGTCGGGGCCTGTGAGCTCAGCAGGGGCACCGCATCCAATTTACGCCTCTGATTCCCTCACTCCCCCTCATCCCCACATCTCCTCATCCCACACCCCCATCCCCACATCCCCATCCCCTCATCCCCCCATCCCCCCATCCCCATCCCCACTCCCCTTCTCTCACCAACCCAGCCACCACCCACCTACAGTACCCAGCTCCTCAAACACACACTCCCACATCTCCCCATCCCCACATCCCTATTCCCCATCTCTCACCAACCTAGCCACCTACCAACCTACCCAGCTACCCACACGCCTGCCTCCCCTGCCCTGCCTGCCCTCCCCTGCCTCCCCCTTGGCCCCCACTGCCAGTCTCAGATCCTGCGGCTCATACATTATGCAGGGCGATAAACGCCCACAGCAAACACTGCTCCTCAGCATCTCACCCACGCACACACACTCTCACACACACACACAGACACACACCCTCCAACCTCCAAATACACACACTCACACTGTCTCTCTCTTTGACACACGCACGCACGCACGCAGGCACCCTCCAACATCGAAATTCACACATACTCTCTCTCTGACACACACGCAATCTTAGATACACACACTCTCTCTGTCTCACACTCACTCAGACAGACAGACAGACAGACAGACAGACAGACAGACAGACAGACAGACAGACAGACAGACAGGCACGCACGCACGCACGCACGCACGCACACACACACACACACACACACACACACACACACACACACACACACACACACACACACACACACACACAGACAGACTGCATTTTGGTCAACAGCATCATTTTCTCCTCCTCCCCTTCTTCCCAGACAAAAGAGATCAGTCGAAGCTTTCATCTTGTTTGTTCACATTAGCTTGGCATACTGGGCCGTGTGTCATTATGTTTACACTTGCTTAGAGACACACACTCATGCCTTTAGATACACACAAACACACATGCACATACACACGCACACACACACCGTAATACATACTGTAGTGAGTCTCCAAGAGGCTAGCCATGAAGCGACAACACACACACACCACGCACAAACGCAACGCACAAACGCAATGCACGCATGTACGCACATATGCACGCACGCACACAATGCACACACACGCACACACATAGACACGCACACACACGCACACACACTGCATTACATACTGCAGTAAGTCTCCAAGAGGTTAGTCATGAAGCCGTAAGCAGTGGGGGACCATGAGGCCTCTTTCGTCACCACCACCACAGACCTCATTAGTTCTCTCCCCTTTCCTCCCAGCTCACAGCCAGCCAGCCAGATAGCCAGCTAGGCGCTCTGCTCTGATCTGATCAGGCAGGGGTTAAAATAATGGGCAAATGCATGTCTTCCATTGTGTTGTGAGCCATAAAAAACAGCCTCTGCTTTGCTTCAATCTCTGTTTCTCTGTCTTTCTCTCCATCTCTCTCTCTGTCTCTCTCTCTGTCTCTCTCTCTCTCTCTCTCTCTCTCTCTCTCTCTCTCTCTCTCTCTCTCTCTCTCTCTCTCTCTCTCTCTCTCTCTCTCTCCATCTCTCTGTCTTCTCTCTATTTTTTTCTCCATTTATTTCTCTCTCCCCACTATGTTTTTTTCCTCCATCCTCTCTATCTTGTTGTGTTCGATCTCTTTGCCTATGTTAGCCAGCCAGCCAGCCAGCCAGTCAGCCAGCCAGCCAGCCATCCAGCCAGCCAGCCAGCCAATTGCTTTGATTGCAGAGATAGCGGTGCGGATAGCGGGAATAGCTCTGCCCTTGCTTGTGAAGCAAATGGAACGCGCTAATAGAACTCATCGCATTACCTGATGCAAGAGTGCCAGAGCTCATTACGCGGGGATAAAAGGATATCATTGCAGACGGCGAGCAGAATTGACTTTCTGTGGTGGGACTTGATGATGATTTAATCAACTGCTCTGCTTCGCTTCTCATCCCCTCGCCTGTCGCTTATGCAGGTGCCTCTAAAACGAAGAGACACTCGTACCAGTAGCAGCAGAGGGGAGAGAGAGAGAGAGAGAGAGAGAGAGAGAGAGAGAGAGAGAGAGAGAGAGAGAGAGAGAGAGAGAGAGATAAGGGAGGCAGGCAGAAGGAAAGAACCATAGATAGATAGGGGAGAAGGAGGGGGAAGAGAGAGAGAGAGAGAGAGAGAGAGAGAGAGAGAGAGAGAGAGAGAGAGAGAGAGAGAGAGAGAGAGAGAGAGAGAGAGAGAGAAAGGGAGGGATGAGGAGATTGCTGTCATTACTTTTTTCCCTCTATAAGAACAGAGGTATGCAAATTTCTCAGCGGTACAAAGACAGCGGCAAGAACGTGAGGGGGTGGTAGGTGGTGGTGGTGGTGGTGTGGGAGTGAGGTAGGCAGAGAAGGATGTGTGCGTGTGCGTGTGTGTATGTGTGTGTGTGTGTGTGTGTGTGTGTGTGTGTGTGTGTGTGTGTGTGTGTGTGTGTGTGTGTGTGTGTGTGTGTGTGTGTGCGCGCGCGCAAAAGGAAACTAAATCAAATGGAAATACCTTTATAATGAGCAAAGTAAAAAAAAAAAGAAAAGCTTAAGATCAACCCCGACAGACAAGGGCAGTCAATTTGTTCCTCCCTAAAGTGGAGAGGTTCGAGCTATTTCTCACATATTAAACCATGTGTGAAAAAAGGAACAAAATAACAATAATAATGCAGAACTGAAGGGGGGGAAAAGCACATCGGAGCTGTCACTGGATTGCGGCTCACTATCCTTCCGTGTCTGGCAAGCTTAGGTCAACATGCATGAAATTATTTCTGGCTTTTCTTTGTTCGTTTTTCATCTTCTGTGCTGTCCTTATGTTTTTTTCTTTTCACAAGAGCATATTATTAGAATATTCCTTCTTCCCATTTATTTATGTGTTTATTCCATTTTTGCACATCATCCATCGAATAGCTAAAGATAGTATAACAAAAAAAACAGGAATACAAGTTAGCCTACGTGTAGGCCTATAAACAATGGGGTAGGAGGACAATGTATATGGAGTGTAATTGCCAGTATATTACATATTCCACTGTTTTATAATTCCATTATTTGTAATTTACCTTTGGATAGCCTATGCAACTCATAAACCCACTGCGTATACAAGATAAACAAGAGAATCTGATTTCTCAACATCGCGAATCTTGCTAATCTGACATATTTAAAGGATGCCATGACACCATTCATTATGGACGTATAAATTACACATGTTCATCAGCACGCAATGTCAAGCTAATTTATCCCACTTTAAGAGAGTGGTGTTTTATATCTTCCTGTCATGTAGTTTGGGATTCTGTCGACACAGTCTTTATGTTAATCTGCAGCCCTAAAAATAGCCGGAGTGAAAACTCAGCTTGTTACGTGCCAAGGCCTGACTTTTTCCTCATATTATGAGTTTCAGTGTTCTGTCGAGTTGGGCTGCTTTGTCAAGATGAGCTACCAGACTGTCAGCATCGCCCAAACCCTAAATCTAACCTCTAGAGGCTGTAGCTCAGTTTAACGGGTCATATTGACACAACACTACCATAATATAAGTCTAGTATGTACTTTCGTGACTAGAGCAGAGTTGAATAAAGTACAAGTACAAGTACTGTTACACAAAGACGTAATTAAAACACTAGCAGTGTGATGTTACATGGCTGCAACTAGTGTCATACTGCTAGAGTTGTAATTACATCCGTAGCAGTACTTCTACTTAAGACTTTATACTTCATACAACTCTAGACTACAGTAAAGTCCTGCCATTTCTTCTGCAGTAAGAATGTAGCCTAATCCCTGGCCCAAACCATTACCCGTAGGGCGCAACTGTGCAGAACTGAAATGTAATCGTTGCTCAGCTCAATGGTTAGTTCATATCGGCACAACACTGGTAAGTCTAGTGTACCTCCGTGACCAGAGTACTGTCCCGCTGTCTCACCAGCAATAAGACAGGGCTGAGGCTGTTCTGTTGATATGCACCCGCTTTGTCAAGATGAGCTACCACTAGGCTTTTTACATAGCCTTAACCCAAACCCTCCTCCTAACCACAACCCTTCATTACTGGAGTGCATTGTAATGGCTTGATAGCTATGCTGGGGTGCGTTTCTTGACAACGTCTTTGCTAAGTTAGCAACTTACTTGGTTGCAAAATGCAACTTCTCATTGGAAACGTAGGAAGTTGTTAACTAGATAGCAACGATACTTTTGAGAAACGGGTTCTTCGATGGGTAGCTCGTATCGGCGCGACACCGCCACACGAGGAGGGTCTGTTTCTCTTTACAGGCAGCAGCTAGGGCCTGGCAGGCGGCAGGTTCCTCTCCCGAGGAGCAGAGGAGAAGAAGTTATTTCATGCGGCGGTGAAAAATCAGGAAGGCATTAGCTCTCGGAGGGGGTCTGCCGCTGAAAGCGATCCGCGCGGCCTGGCGGAGGGTGTGTTTATATTGGAGGCCGGGCTTCACGCTGTCCGCCCGGACCCCAGTGTTTGGTTTAAGTAACGCAGGAATGTCAAACATCACATCCACCAGCCGTCCTGAGGGCTATTACTGTTGGACGACATCCGGAACTTTTTCTTGATGCACCCATCCCTCTCTCCGCGTCGTTTTTTCCCCCACCACCACCGCCGTCTCGGCACCACTCCATCCATTAAGATCCCCACTCCTCGTCTCAACTGACCCATTCCGCAAAGCTCCCTGTGGCCCTGTGTGCATGGGTCCGGTGGTCCTCCTCTGTCAGGCTGAAACCCGTAAATTATGTTTTTCCACCAGCGAAGAATTATTGTTGTCCCGAAGCCCTTTCCAACTGTGAGCAATGGGGGCCTTGTGAGGCAACAAAAGAAACACCGGCAATAATTTTTAGATGGATAAATAATTCACTTCAGTCAGGCCGTTGGACTCACCCAGAGGTTTCTGCCAAAACATCCACCTCTTGCCAGTCCTCCCCCCTCAAACCCCAACCCCAACTCCCAGGTCCCAAATCCCCCGTCCTCCGCACAAATAAAATAAAATGAAATAAAAAAGCGAAAGAAAAGCTGTTGTGGTCGGAGGGACCACATCAGATGGAGCTTGTGCGTGCGGGCTCTTTGAAAAAGGCCTGCCTGTTTATGGACCTGGTGCTCTTTAACAGGAGAGGGCCCAAGTCAAACACGTCAACACCTCACGCTCAGACGCATCACGCCAACCCAACCTCAGCACGCCAACCAAAACAGAAGCTTCAGATGAGAGAGCAAAACACTGTCTGGCGCCCATGTTTACTTTGCTACGTCGCCGCTTTCTGCAAATTAACAGTGCATTTGATTCAAGTGAGGGTCAGGGCGTTTGTGCATATACGTATGTGAATAAGAGTGGTTAGCCTGATTATCATCGACTTTCAAATCTCTTCGAGACTTGGTCTGACCAAGAGCATAACAATGAACATTTCCCAAAAGGCCTCCCTTGGTTTGCCAATGGTTGTTTGCTTCCCAACAAAGTGGGAGGAGTTCCCGATATTTCGGGAGCTCAGAAAGTACTTACATTGCTCTTGACCAGGGCTGCGTTTCCCAAAAACTCTTAAGTAGTACTTAAGCCTAAGTAGTACTTAAGTATGAGAGGCCGCCTAGGCAATATATCAAAAATAGGTCTCACATCATCTCTTAAATGTTATACATACAATAATTTACCTCACACATGCACTTGGCGCAACCATTTTATTTGCATGTGCGAGAAAAAAATATTGTATGTAGACCTATAAAATGATTGTATGCATAAACTTTTAGTGATGTGGTATATTGCCTAGGAGGCCCCTAATACTTAAGTACTACTCAGGCTTAAGTACTACTTAAAGGGACACTGTGTGAGATTTGTAGTTGTTTATTTCCAGAATTCATGCTGCCCATTCACTAATGTTCAAGAATACTTACCACCACCATCAAATTCTACGTATTCACTATGACTGGACAAATTGCACTTTTCATACATGGAAAGGGGGATCTTCTCCATGGTCCGCCATTTTGAATGTCCAAAAATAGCCATTTTTAGTTGCAAAAATGACTGTACTTGGACCACACTAGAAAATGTTTGTTTATTACTCAAACTTTCATGTGAAGATCAAATTTGACGGTTTCAGTTTCAATGAGCAGCATAGTTGCAGTACCGTTTTTGACCATTTCCTGCACAGTGTCCCTTTAAGGGTTTTTGGGGAACGTAGCCCTGACTAGTAGCAAAGCTGAAGGTGTTGCGTCACAGGGCACGGCCTGGCTAAAAAGTGGTGGCATGAGCAGCTGTGGCCTAATGGTTAGGTAGGTGGTCTTAAGATCAGAGGGTTGCAGGTTCGAATCCCACCCTTACATCTCCCTACACCTTCATCCATGGCTGAAGTGCCCTTGAGCAAGGTACCTATCCCCACACTGCTCCAGGGACTGTAATCAATATCCTGAAAATAACTGTAAGTCGCTGTGGATGAAAAGCATCAGCTAAGTGTAATGTAAAAATGTAGTAGTAGTAGTCAAAAAACAAGGTCAACAGGGGTGTGTGTCTCGAAAGCGTAGTTGTTAGCCAGCCAGCAACTTGGGTAGTTGCTAATGGGAAACTGCACTACAAACAACAAAGTAGTTTACATAGTTAGCAACTACAGTTTCGAAAAATGGGAAACCCCTCCAAACATCAAACCAGTTTCCAAAATCAGACCTACCAAACAAAAGAGAGCAAACACTGGGCCAACAGACAAAATGACAGTACATAGTATATAGATATAGAGTCCCTGCACATGAGAAAAACAGGACAAATCAAAGCATGTCATTTGTCATTTCCCCTGGCTGATTTGTCATCCACGCATCATCTCCACAGACATTGACAGCCATTACATTAATTTGTGCCGATATCTGCTTCACTCATGGGGGAACCGGAGGGGTGCTGCTAATCTACTTGCTGCTATTTCCAAAAGGTTCAGCGTTCAGAGTTAACGCTGTTAAGAAGAATCCTCTCTCCCTGCTGGCTGTAGTTCTGTCTGCCAGCCGGTCTCCTTGTCTGCCCATGGGCCTAGGGTGTGTGTGTGTGTTAGACTGTGTGTGTGTGTGTGTGTGTGTGTGTGTGTGTGTGTGTGTGTGTGTGTGTGTGTGTGTGTGTGTGTGTGTGTGTGTGTGTGTGTGTGTGTCTGTGTGTGTGTGCGTGTGTGTGAGCGTGCATGTGCGTGCATGTGCGTGCGCGCGCGTGTGTGCGTGCGTCTGTGCTTGCGTGCGTGGGTGGGTGTGTTTGTGTGAGTGTGTGTGAGAGAGAAAGTCTTCCTCTGTGTGTGTGAGAGACTGTGGGGGTGGGCGGGGGACAGCTTGAAGGATGGCAGCCATTGCCAGGGTCAGCTCTGACAGTGCCAATTTGATGTGCTGCCGTCAAGGGCTGTTTTTCTCTCTCTCTCTCCCCCTGATCTCTATCTCTGCCATCTCTCCCCTCTCCCCTCTCCCCTCACCTCTCCCTTCCTCCATACCCCATCCTCCTCACTGGCTCTCTTTCGCTCCTCGGCCCCCCATATCTCTCTCTCTCTCTTCTATCTCCTCCATCTTCCTCTCCCTTCTCCGCTCTCTTCCTCCCTCCCTAATCTTCCCTACTCTCTGTCTCTCGTTCTCCATCCCTCTCTATCTCTCTATCTCTTTCTTCCACCCTTCACTCCTTTCCTCTCTCTCTCTCTCTCTCTCTCTCTCTCTCTCTCTCTCTCTCTCTCTCTCTCTCTCTCTCTCTCTCTCTCTCTCTCTCTATGTTGGTGAAAAAAAACGCCTCTGAGTGTCCTGATGGTTTTCTGATGCAAACCGTGGTGCGGCAAAATGGTTTTTTCCCCTCCCGCTGCTGTCTCCTCCATCTGCTGCTGGGCCCGGGCGCCATCCCGCCCGCCTGCCTGCCCGCCATCGCCCCCACCCACCGCCCGCACCGCCTGTCACAGCGTGCGGCGAAATTAGCCGGGGAGGAGGCGCGCGCTAGTGCTAATTACATTTTAATCATTGGAAATGTGTTGGCAAATCGAGGCTTGATTGCCATCTTGGAGCTCCCGTGCTCTTCCCCGCCGCGAGGAGAGGAGATGGAAGTGGAGGGGGGGGAGGTGGATGGGAGGGAGGAGGGGGGCTGGTGGTGAGAACAGGAGGGGGGCTGGTGGTGAGAACAGGAGGGAGGAGGAGTGAGGCGAGCAAGTGAGAGACCGAGAGAGAGGGAGGGAGGGATAGAGAGAGAGAGAGAAAGAACTAGAGAGAACAAGAAAGAAGGAGAGGGAGAAAAGGAGAGTGAGGAAGGGAGATAAGAAGAGTAGGGGAGCGAGAGAAATTGAGGGAGGGAGCCAGAAAGCAAGCCCACACACAGCAGGCAGAGGGGTGAGATAGAGAGAGAGAGAGAGAACGAGAGGAGAGAGAGAAAGGAGAGAGGGATGAGGGCTGGCTGCGAGTATGCTGAGACCTGGCCTTGCATGCTGCCAGGCGGCGGAGGTTTGGTGCTTTGGCGCTGTGTGCTCTGGGCTTTCTGGATATGACGGATGTGGGGAGGCAGGCCATGGCTGAGGCCACGGGGGGGAGGGCTCTGAGGTTAGCGGTGTGGCAAGCAGGCTAAATCTCGCTAATTCAGCCATCTCCCCCTTTGCTGTATTTCTCTCTCCCCCTCTCTCTCTCTCTGGTTCTATTTCTCTCTCTCTCTCTCTTTCTCTCTCTCTCTCTCTCTGGCTCTGGCTCCACCTTTCGATCCTGCTCTCTCTCTCTCTCTCTCTCTCTCTCTCTCTCTCTCTCTCTCTCTCTCTCTCTCTCTCTCTCTCTATGTTGCACTGATTACATCCATTCAGGAAAAAAAGACTGGGAATTGGAAATGAGAGGTCGATTTAGAGGTCGGCCAAAGAATAAAAAGGAGACTGCATAACTATATGAATAAAATCAGGTAAAGGATTGACCAGAACCCATCACTTTATTACCCTATTTCCTCTGAATTTACTCAGGAAGGGCTCTAAAAATGTGGGAGAGTAGGGAAGGACGTTGTAAAAGGATGAAATACAAAAGAGGAAAAAAGAGGAAGAGGGATAAATAGACAGAGTAGATGGAGAACGAAGAAAAAGAAGACTGCAACAGGACAGAGAGGGCTTTTGACTATCTCCCCCCGCTTCTGTTAGACCATTACACGCTGAGCCATGCATCTTGACACACACACATACACACACACACACTACACACACACACTCATGCGTCTTCCAGATCGGAAGCAGAGATAGAGGGTCAGGATGCTGTCCGCCCGGGGGACGGTTTCAAAGCGTGACACACCAGTGAGGCTGTTAAAAATCAAACATCCCACTTCCTCCTCGGGGGCCCAGGGCCCATTACCATACATCAGTGGTTCTCAAACTTATTCAGACCAAGGACCATTTTGACCCATTTTTTAAAATTGCCTGGAACCACCTGTCGACTGAATTGAGGCCTAGCTCAATGCAAATTTAATGCCCTGCCAACTCATTTTCTTATATAAATAACAGCCTTATCTTGTAGTGAAAGAACGTACAGTAACATACAAAAATATTGCATGTGTGTAGGAGATGTGAACTTCATTTGTAGAAATCTCCACACGGACCATCTAAGATCTCCTCCAGACCAGCAGTGGTCCCCGGACCACACTTTGAGGACCATTACCATTACCATAGATCTAAAACGACAAACCACAACAACAGCTGCTCACTCCCAATGGGTCAGCTGAACCAGACAGGACACACACATAAGTCTTTGTTCTTTTATAAAATAAAGAGAGAAGAGAAAGAAAAGGAGAAAAAAGCGAGCTGAAAGCCATTGGTTTCAAGGCCTGTATTGTATGCTTGAGTAATGTAATTTGCAGCCATTCGTAATGCGGTTGAAGTGCAGTAACAGGCAGGCACGGACGAAAAGAGAAGACCACTGTTAACAGCCACTCTCCTGTGTTAACGGTGTAGAAGGTGGCGGAATAACAGTGTGACGACCAGAGCTAGCAATCATTTCGAAGTTTCAACGCCAGCCGGAAATCGCTTCCAATTGATTCGTGTGTGCTTGCATGAGAGGTACGAGAAATGTTCTCGGAGGAGAGCCTTGACGTGTGTGTGTGTGTGTGTGTGTGTGTGTGTGTGTGTGTGTGTGTGTGTGTGTGTGTGTGTGTGTGTGTGTGTGTGTGTGTGTGTGTGTGTGTGTGTGTGTGTGTGTGTGTGTGTGTGTGTGTGTGTGTGTGTGTGTGTGTGTGTGTGTGAATGTCGGGTCAGCGTTGGTAATGCGGCGGGGAAATGAAGAGAGACGTCCGCTGACTGGTTCGGGTCATTACACGCTCTGAAGGATCTGGGGTGCGCCCGCCCGCCCGCCGCTGACATCCGACGGCTAATTCACACAGCATCTGCTTGATGTCCAGCTGTCATCTCCAGTGCGGAGTGGAGGAAAGAAAAAAAAGAGAGACAGAGGCAAAGAGAGAGACAGAGAGAGAGAGAGCGAGAGAGAGAGAGAGAGAGAGAGAAAGAGAAAGGCTAAGACATGGTGAGAAAAAAAGAGAGAGAGAGAAAGAGAAAGAGACAGTGATGAAAAAACAGCCAACTCGAGTCAGACTCAGACCGGCAGCCCCGTGACATAAGGCAAGCGTCTCCTCTGCCGGCCAAGAGAGGATGCGTGAGGACGGGAAACCAGTCTGGTGTCTGGCCCAATAGAACTGGGGCCTGATCTCCCCTCCCTTCAGCTTGCCCATACCCCCTTACCTCTCCTCTCATCTCCCCTCCTCTCCTCTCCTCTCCTCTCCTCTCCTCTCCCCTCCCCTCCACTCCTCTCCTCTCCTCTCCTCTCCTCTCCTCTCCTCTCTTCTCCTCTCTTCTCTTCTCTTCTCTTCTCTTCTCTTCTCTTCTCTTCTCTTCTCTTCTCTTCTCTTCTCCTCTCCTCTCCTCTCCTCTCCTCTCCTCTCCTCTCCTCTCCTCTCCTCTCCTCTCCTCTACCTCCCTCCATCCTTCCCTGCCCACTCCTTTGCCTGCCTGCCTGCCTGTCCCTCTATCCCTCCACTAGGCCTCTCCTCCTCTCTGGTTATCCCCATATCCCGTTCCAGCCGTCCAGCACCATCTGAATGCAATTTCCTCCCCTATGTAAAACTTTATCCAGACGACATTAATTTTGACCGCTAACACAATATTCCAGTCATTGGGATTG
>NC_085863.1:33524553-33527053 GCF_034702125.1 Engraulis encrasicolus
GTCTCTTATGTCGAGAAATTTCCATTTCTCCTGCTCTTGATCTCTAGCCATCTTACAGACACATGTGTACGCACGCACACATGCACACATGCACGCACGCACACACACACGCATGCACGCACACATTCACACAACCATTCATTCCACTGCACTGCACGGCTGTGTTCTTGAATCTTCCTTTTTGTTGCTTGGCCTTTATACCTTGGAAGCAGTAGAAGTAGGAGAAAAAGAGGATGTAAGATAGAAGCAGAGAGAGAGAGAGGGAGAAAGAGAGTGGGAGAGAGTAAGAAAAAGATAGAGAGAGAGAGAGGTAGAGAGTGAGGTAAAGAGAGACAGAGAGAGAGAAAGAAAGAAATGAAGAAAGGTACAGACAGAGAGAAAGACTACTCCCAATCCTGGGCTGGATTGGGTTCTCTCTTTCTCTCTCTCTCTCTCTCTCTCTCTCTCTCTCTCTCTCTCTCTCTCTCTCTCTCTCTCTCTCTCTCTCTCTCTCTCTCTCTCTCTCTACCTCTATAATCACTTAGCCCTGGCTCCTCACACCTGACGGCACACTATTAACTTTCACTGTCTCCAGTGACCCCGCGGGTCGTTGGCCATCACATCAAGTTTTTATTAGGGAATTTTCCCCATCATTAGTCCTGCCTGCGACAGCTGGCATTAATATTCATCTCCGCCGCCCGCACCAGCCCGCCTGCCCGTCACCACTGCACTCGCCACTGCCACACCAGCCAGCCCGTGGGTCCTGGCGTTCCCACCATCCATCCGTTCATCATCCTTCCTGCCTCTCCATCCTTCTATCCACCCATCCATCCATCCATCCATCCATCCATTTGCTGTGACACCGCATAGCCACCCCCTCACCTGCTGTCATTAGGCAGCCCTGCGCTAACCTTAGCCTCTCCTTCTCTCTCTCTCTCTCTTCTCCTTCTCTCTCTCTCTCTCTCTCTCTCTCTCTTTCTCGATGCGTGACAGCCAGCATTATTTTGACGTCCGTGGTACCTGACATTACACTCAGATACAGACCCCTTCCCACACACGCCCACTGAGGGCTAATTCCGAATGTGTCGAGTCTCATCCCTGCCTGCGTGTGTGTGGAGGCGGCATGTCAATGGAAAAGGCCCTGCGGACACAAACCCACCAACTGCGGCAACGATGCACCTGACAGCAGTCACCTCGCACCTCCATACATAGACAATTAGAGAAAGGGACTTTCTCTGTGTGTGTCTGTGTGTGTGTGTGTGTGTGTGTGCGCGTGCGTGTGTGCGTGCGTGCATGTGTGTGTTTGTGACAGAGCGAGAAACCGACAGCCCTGAAACATGTTTTCTTTACCTCTTGACTTGAATGTATGTATTTACTGCCGCTGAGGAGGCACATACGATATAGCAGCTACAGTAACATGGCACAAGATAGCTATCCAAGTAGCTGCAGAAGAATAGTGGCTTGCAGAGAGAGAAAAGTACAGCAAATAATAGAACAGCACTGCTGCAGAGCAGAGAAGGGCTTTCAGAGGACTGCTACTGTAAACGCCCTCCCACAGAGCTAACACCACTCAGCCCCTATACATACACCATCCATATCAGTATCTCCATACACCCATTCACACATGCTCTCTTTCTACCTGTAAGCACTCACAAGTTCATTTAGGGTAACAACTACAGAGTGAGAACATGGTCGTAACTACCATTGAAGGCACAGAGGTCATGTCCTCTGTATTTTTTTTAGTGATGTAACATTTATCTCTTGATGAAAATCGATAAATGATCAACAACGATAAATTCAGTCTATATACGCCAACCCCATTTATCCTCGAGGCAGTGATTAATGAAAACAAACTTAAGAGTTTGACTGAGGTGTTTGAAGCCTTCTAAATGTACAGTATGCAGTACAGCACACAGTATTTGACCTCTGTATTTGAAAATGTCGCATACGGTAGCATATGGATGGAGGCATTTCATGGCATTTTTAGACACGGCCCTCTGAGAAATGGGTTGACACCGCGAGTTAGCCATACCATAGTCTTAAAGGCACTTGCACTTGCGGAAGTCAGGGTAAAGCTACGTTCACACATGTCACTGCTGTTTACTAGCTTCTTGCTTGCTCGCCTACTCGCCACTCTCTCATGGAACGTTCACTAAATGTTCTCGCGGCTTTAACTGCCAATGCAGAGGCGAGAAGTACCGAACTCTGTATTCCAATTGGTTACTCGCTTACTCGCCTCGCTCGAAGATCAAATATTTTCAACTCGGGTTCCGCCCACATCACATCGCTTGTACACTACTCGCCTACTTGCCTCCTCATCTTGCTGAAACACAGATATTCTATTGAATTCATTGGCTGAGTGAGTAACTAGCAGCGATGTGTGTGAACGAGGCTTAATGCTGGGTAACAACTAATGACACCAAGATGGTTGACTGTACTTCAGCATAGCACAAGACAAGTCCCCACTGCTGTCTCGACGAATGGGTAACGCGGCGCCATGCACTGTGCACACAAACCTGAC
>NC_085863.1:33544553-33552053 GCF_034702125.1 Engraulis encrasicolus
CCTTTCACTGTCTCCCTCTCTTTGGCCTTCCTGTTCAGCTCTGTCTCCGTCTTTTTCTCTCTGACAGACACTGTCTCTTTCCTATCCCACTTTTCTCAGTTTCCAACTATTATTTTATTCGTTCTCCCTCTCTGTCCCTCTCACCTTCTGCCTATCACGTCTTTTTCTACACTTTCTCCCCCCCTAAAGCCCTTGGGCAGCAAGAAGAAAAATGTAGCATTCTGGTTATTGGAAATGACACAGTTCTCTCTTGGGCTGGCCAATATATGGATTTGTTTTAGTGGTGGCAGTTAGTTTTATAGAGGGCTCTGGTTTTGGCTTGCTAGAAGTGTCCTTTCACTGGCATGCTAGAGTAAGCCTACTTTAAAGCAACTCAAACCTCAAAGTTGTTTGCATGTTATGTGAGGATTGGTTTTCCGTGCACAGTTCCGTGCCGCTTTTCCCATCTGGAAGTCAGGGTGATTACAGAGAAAGTCTCCATTTCTCAAAAGCAATAAAAAAACAAAATCTTGTCATGTAAAAAAATAAAATAAAAACCCACCAGCAATATGTCAAAATGTTTGGGGTGTTGTACGCAGATTTCCAAGAATATGAGAACCCTGCACATGTTATATGGCCAAGAAATAAGGCAAATAATTCCAACCAAATTATCCGCTAATCAATACAAACGCCTGGACTATTAGCCTAGAAGTACGTACAGGAGACGTCTGTGATTTCTCTACTAGAGATGTACAGTACAGTGCAGTATCGCTCCCGCCTCATGGTTTGGGTTTTGATGGAGTCCCTGAGCGTTGGCGGATAAAGTCTTCAGCAGATGGCCAAAATACTTGGCCGGGTCAAGAAAGCCGCACTTAATATTTTTTTTGGCAGAACCACCAGGCGTATGGCAAAAGTTCACGTCAAAATCGCTGTTGCCTCACATGCCGGGCCAGCCTCAGGAAAAGAATAAGAAATTACACAAGAAAACGAATACTCGAACCTTAAAAAACGACAAGGCAAAAGAGGAAGACCAAAAAAAATAACATAAGATCGAGAAAATGTCAAAACAGTGTAGCTGTGATTTATCGGCTGCGGTGTGACTATGTGTGTGTGCCTAATCTGCTGGGACAATGGCCAGCGTTCGCTCCTGCTATGATCAGGAGGAGGCCCATGGTGAGACAGCGAGAGTGTGTTTGAGGAGAGATGAGAAGAGACGGTGAGTGTGTATCGGGAGAGATGCGATGGCAAAAGAGTGTGTGGGGAAAGATGAGACACCAAAAGTGTGTGTGGAGAGAGATGAGACGGTGAATTTGTGTGTGTGTGGGGGGGGATGTGGGATGTGTGTGTGTGTGTGCGTGCGTGCGTGTGCGTGTGTGTGTGTGTGTGTGTGTGTGTGTGTGTGTGTGTGTGTGTGTGTGTGTGTGTGTGTGTGTGTGTGTGTGTGTGTGTGTGTGTGTGTGTGCATGGGTAGAGACGCCATCACTGGGTGTTCTGCTTTAGATCAGCTTTTCCACTATCCTTGCCCTTCATCCACAAAACCCACCCAATGGCTGCCAAAAAAAGCCAAACCCTGAGCTTAAGGCAAAAGACATCATCCACGATGGGAATTGTATACAGACAGGGAAACATGTAAAAAAAATTGCGGTCTTTCGTCTTTGTCCAAAAGATTAGAGACCAAAGATGCTTTTGGAGATTGCGTGCGTATTTAGGACTTACGGGACTGTTCCCAGGATTTGAAATCAATATAGACTGTGTACATAATGGACTAGAAAGCCGTACCGAAGAATATTTCACATGAAGTGCTTCCAGACAAGATCTATCAAAAGCTAGATCTTCTGTCTTTATGTATATTATGTTGGTGGGGGTTTGTTGTTTTACTGTAACTTGAGATGTAACTGATGGATTTCTTCTTCAGCGTTGTACTGCAAGGCATGGAGATGTGCTCTTGATAGCGGTTGTTAAATATCCTGGTTGCTGTTGTGTGTGCAGGAACGAGGACAGATGAAAATACTACTGTGGCATGCGTACGTACTGTATTTCATTTGATGTTGAAGGGATATTATATATTCATGTACGTCTTATTACCTATGACTAACTCCAGGCTCCTCAACCACACCGCTCTCACCACAAACATTAGTTTCAGTCAGGAAGATTACTCACAGAGAGATAAGAGAGTACACAAAAACACAAATATAACAACATTAATACAGTAAAAAACAGACAACAGAACTTTCAAATCTCAAAACAGTGATACTCTCAGCTCAGATATGGAAGCTTTCCGAAAACGAGTGTGTAAGAAATGAATAAATGAGAAACGAGAAAAGTAGACAAATGAAAAAAATATTCTCATCTACCTTTCATCTTTCAGGCCTTGTGTGCACAGTCCAAACCCTCTCTCCCTCTCCTCATTCCACCTCAGACTTATCTTTGACCTTGCCTTTGATGTGAAACGAGGAAAAAAGGAAACACACAAAAAAAATCTGCTATTGACCCCCCCACCCCATTACCTCTACACGCACACACACACAAAAGTAAATACCCCTTTAAACTTATCAGATACATATTGTTCCAGACAAAAACATTACACTGAAAAAGAACCTTCAAAATATACCTGATGGGCCCTTTTCAAGCAAGGCCTTATGAAAGAAATGATCTGAACGCACCTGAAAAAAAATAAATAGAGAAGAGCTCCTCTGAACCCTGCATGAAAGAGAGGCCAAGGACGTTTTATCCCCGGCGTTAGATTGGTTTCACATCAGATGCCTCATCCATGCTAATTACGTTGAACGGAAACTAATTAGGAGGAACCACTTCTACCGTCTAATGAGGATTTGGGGCCTTCGCCCATCTTAGGACATCATTTAGCACTAGCGCGCCCTCCCTCGAGCTAGCGCCGGCTGCTCACAGCCAAAATCTCCTCTGTCTCGCTGCGTGCCGTGCGTGCAGGCAGGGAAGCCGACTGAAGGGGACAAACGGGGTCAGGTGTAACGGGCCCAGGGAGAGAGGGAGAGGGCCCAGAACTGGGCTTTCGGATGAATTTGTCCCGGGGCCTGGCTAAAGCTATCAGCAGCCCTGTGTGTGTGTGTCTTGCCTCCGCCTCCCCTGCTCCATAACCCACCCCCATCCCCGTCCACCACAGAGCCTCTTAAAATTCACCGTCATGCATCCATCTCCGGTGTTTGGCTCAGAGTAATACTCCTTATGGAGATGAGCTGCTGACACGTCTCTCTCCACTATTTTCCCTCCTCAGACAAGCAAAAAAAAAAGTAACAATTCTGAACCATTCTTGCCAAATAAATGGCCTTGAAAATGAATGGATGGTTGCTGCAAATGTCTCCCAGCAGAACATTTTAGCACATTAGAAGAATATAATGATGGGATGGCTTTAAAACCACAATGTTAGGTCGTTATTATACACGGTGCAAAACAAGGAGTTTGTCATGTACGTGCCAAAGCTGAGGTAAAAATCTGTTGAATGTTATAAAAGCTTTTCACATTTGCGGAAGCCAGAAAGTATGTCTTTTGTGTTTTGAATACCAATTCTGTGATATAAACAATGAAACAAAAGACAGACGTGTCTATAGACCCCTGAAAGAGATGTAAACACAATTAAGTCTTCGAATGCCTTCCAAACTAAACCTTTGCAAATGGTATCAGGAAGAGTTAGCTGCCTGTGGCTAATGGCATTTGAAATCACCCATTGATGTTGTCACGACTAGAGAGCTTGTTTAGCCAGCTGTGAAACAGCATCTGCATTTAAGCTGTGAAGTAGCTGCTGCCGCTTCCTTCTGGCTTCTCTATTTGTTTTCTTTTTTTAAGATTGAGCTCTGGATTTGCCGCATAGTCCAGGCACGATTGTACAATGCTCTTGGCCTTCTGGTGAGTAAAAACACAGCATTGGATGCTAAAATTGACATCATTATCAAGAAGCTGGTTAAGCATAAACCTTGACATCCAGAGCTGTATTAGCAATGACTATGTCATTTGTGATCACTGAACATTATGCAGAGCTTAGAAATGGACGCATAGACACATACACGCACGGACGCACACACAAACACAAACATGTACCTGTATGTATGCACACACACACACATGCGCGCGCCGTGCACGCGCACGCACACACACACACACACACACACACACACACACACACACACACACACACACACACACACACACACACACACACACACACACACACACACACACACACACACACACAGCATTTGCTTGACAGAGAAAGAGAGAGAGAGAGGCGGCCAAGCAGGGCTGTAATTAGGCCCAATCAGAGCTCAGTGACAATACCCACAATTCCACAGTTCTGGTGTGTTGTTCTAACCTCGCAGAGGCCCAGAGCCGTCCACTTAGCTTGTCAAAAGAACCCCACCACCGAAATCAAAACACAGAAAACACTGGGCTCGGCTAGCCCCAAAACACTCCAGCCCAGCAGTGCATACTGATTAAATGCAGAGCGAGAAGAGAGAGAAGAGAGAGAGAGAGAAAAAAAGAAACAGATCGAGATGGAGAGAGTGAGAGACAGACCGAGAGAGAGAGAGAGAGAGAGAGAGAGAGAGAGAGGTAGAGAGAGCGGGAGAGGTAGCGAGTGCGAGACAAGAGAGAGTGCAATTTGCTAAATTACAAGTATTCTGAACATGTAAATATAGTTTAATTACAGCAATTAAAGAAGATTACTGGAGATTGGCAGATGGGGATGTAATGTTGTTTTAATTAGAGAGCGAATGCTCTGCAACATAAACAGAATGTTAACCCTACCAAACGGAATGCGTGGTTAGGCCCTGACAAATTGCATCCCGATTCTTCTTTCTAAAGACTTATAATTACCTGTGTTTAATGTGTGTGTGTGTGTGGGTGGGTGTGTGTGGGTGGGTGTATACGCATATGTGTGTGTGGGAGACAGGCAGAGACAAAGTGAGATGAAGCGAGAGACTAGAAAGACAGACATGACAGAGAGGGAGAGAGGGGGGAAAAAAGGGGAAGAAAGATGGCGGGAGAAAGAATGAAGGCAAGGCACATGGAAGGGAGAAAATGAAAACCAGACTTCAGAGTAAAAAAAAACTGCAGGACTATGCACACAACAGATTGAATTAGTATGACATCAGTAACAATATTTTGACAACAGTTAATACGGCGTTAGAGGCAATTAAATTGAATTCAGTCACTGAGATCATTCACAGAAAATTAGAAACAGTCCTTTAAGACTCTGAAGAGAGGAAGCCTGGAAATGGAGGAGGGGGGGGGGGCGAACAAATGCACTAGGTCTTGGCTTGACATCAAAGGCCGTCAAGGCAAGGCAAGAACAGAAGGGAGGAGGAAGGGGAAGGAAAAAAAGAAGCAAGCAAGCTTGACAGAGAACAAAAAATCTTGACCGCAAAAAAACAGCATGCGGCGATCAAAGGGGCCTTGCGGTAAGAATTTCCATAGATTACAAAGGTGGCCTGACATAAAGCCCTTGAAACGTAAACATCATCATGTCACACAATCAAAGACAATTAAAGTCCCCTGGATGTTCCACGGTTTTAAAGAATATATCGCCGGCTTGAGTTTCAATAGGCATAGGCACGGACAGGCATAGCGATTCGGTATGCGCAGCACATGCGAGGTCGGCTTTTCAAGACACTCGTTATGACTTTGCTTAAAGCTTTCTGGCTTAATACGAAGCCCTTGATGGTCTGTGGAGAAAAAAGGAGCATTTTTTAAAAATCTATACTGCTGTGTAGCAACATTTTATACATTCGAGTCAATAGTCTATTAGAAATTCTAATTGAAAGTTCAATGCCCCCGCTTTGGGCGCCGGCACTAAAAGATTGCCTTTGGAAAGCCATTTAAAGGCTTAATCTCTTTATCATGTGGTATTTGGAAGCCTAACTTTGTTCTTGTTAGGCAGATCAATCGCATTAATTTACAAAATGGGGGAAAATGTCACCCTTCATCCTCTAAATCTCGGCTCGGCGAAAGAGCAGCATTAACGAGTCCGAGCGTTGCTTTCTTCCATATTAGCTGAAATAGGTGTCATGGGAGACTTGACCTACAAATTTTAATTACCACATGAAAAATTCAGTTCCGGAGATGAATAGCGACATTGAAAGTGCAACCGAGGGGCCTGTCTTGGGGAGTTAACAGTTTCACACCCAACCCAACTCGAATTGCGGTAACACATACTGTAGGCTGGCTGTGCACACTTGCGGTATATACACACACTGGAAATGTGAATGCTAACACACTCACAGAGCCACAGACACACATAGACACTGCAGACACAGATGCAAAGCGCACACACGCGCGCTCGCACGCACGCACGCACGCACGCACGCACGCACGCCACGCACGCCACGCACGCACGCACGCACGCACACAGGCACGCACACACACACAGACACACGCACGCACACAGACACACGCACACGCACACACACACCTCAATCTACACATATAATGACTTCAATTTGCACTTTGACTCTGAGGTCAGCAGAAGTGCATGACATTGTATTATAGACTATGAACACCTCAATCAATACCTTTAAAATGATAGCCATGCACTGTTCCCATTGCCGTTATAATCTCTCATGTTAAGCCAATGAGGATTTAATTGGATTGTGGTTTATGTAGCAATAAAGGGAATATATTGTTTGGCTATGCCCCTCACCATACACACACACTCACGCATGCATGCATGCATTGCACACACACATGTGCACACGTGAACGCACACACGCAGGCATACACACATTATGTCAAATGGGTATTGAGCACACCTATGCATAGCACGCAAAAGCGATAGGCAATAAAGCTGTCCCTTGTCTGTTCAGTTTAATATGGACATAATAACAAGCCACACTGCCTCTGAGAATTCATGCTAGCATATCACAGACCAGCTCTGCCCTTGGGTGCAGCTAATGTCTGTGAAGCACTTCTTGCAGAACTCAACATATTAAAAGCCATCAATGGGATCACCTTTGTGTCAGCAGCCTCCAGTGCTACAGCCTTACAATGTATATCCTTAATGGTAACACTTTATTTTAAGGGGCCTGTAATTACAGTGCACTTACTTAGTAGGTATGGAATAACTGGTGTAATAACATGTAAATATAACTGTAGTAGATGTTGTTATATCATACTCACAACGTGTATTTTTTGTGTATCTACAGACCAAGGATGCCTTGGTCCTCAGCCCATTACTCCCTAGAAAAATTCATCACTAGTATTATCAAACCAGCTCATAGCACATTATGGCCATTGTGGTAGTTAGATACACAAATGATGTAATAACATATACTACAGTTTAAAAATAAAATGTTATCAATGTACTTGCATTCCCTTAGCGTTAGGGTCAGGTACAGTAGGGGTGAATTCAGGTAAATTGGGCTACTTTGGGCCATTTGCTTATATGCAACAAAGTGGCCAAATTTACCGGAATTCACCATATGTACAGTGTAAGTGCATAATATTGCATGTTGGTACAGCAAAGACACAACATGAAGTGTTACCACATGAATAGTA
>NC_085863.1:33554553-33559553 GCF_034702125.1 Engraulis encrasicolus
GCTGTCAGAGTGCAGGCGTGCTTCGTTTCATACTCTTGCGACTCATTTTGGGGTGGAATAGATGAGAGCCTGGAGACAGCTAGCTGCTGCGAGCCGTGAGGGTGGAGGGCCGTGGAAATCCAGAGAACCAGTACTTCCAGCCTCCCTGTAGTGCTGTTGCAGTGCAAGTCTTTTCTCTCTTCTCCTTCAGTCGACAGGAACCAGGGACTAAGCATGAGTCATTCAGCCGTGACAGAAACCCCTTAGCACAGTGCCATAAATTGAAGAACGAGACACGTTAGCGCATTAGGCGCGCCGCGCATTAACCCTCCGACAGTGCCTTACCCCGGCCCCCGCCATAAAAAATCCCCAACTGAACAAAAGTAGCACGAGGTTCCAAAACATTATTTATCGGGTCACCCAAAGATTTTGGAGTTTGACGGCGTAAAACGAAGGGATGCGTGCACGGTCTGTGAAACTAAGCGTGGTAAGCAGACTCCGTGAAGTAGGCCATATCCTGTGGTGTTGACTTGGGCCTCAACCACAGCGATCCGCAGCAGAACCTTGTTTTTTAACGGTTCTGTCGAGAGGGGATGTTGAAAAGGCACTGAGAGGCCCCAGTCGGCCCATTTCAACCCCCAGCTCTCCATGATCTGAGCAGCATCGGTGAGGTCAGGGGACAGAAGCGTAAGGCTGTTTAGGCCATTAACATCTCAGCTAACAAAAACTCCATTCAAATCCAGGCAATCCCTAAAAAGACGAATAAACACTCTGGCACACTACTGTATGCAGGGTCGCTTTTGCGGGCCCGGCCAGGACAAAGTCATTTGAAAGGGCCCGTGATCCAATACATACAATGTAACGAGGACCCAATTTTGGGGCCCCCCATCTCCCTGGGCCCAGGACAGCAGACCCCTTTGTCCCTCCCTGCCGGCTTCCCTGGCTGTATGCAGTGCATTGATATATAGTGCACTGATATACAGTGCATTGATCAGGGCTTGAAAACGAAATTATTTTTCAAACGTTCCGTTCCGAACGGTTCAGGCAAGTTTCAGTTTAACGTTTTCGTTCCTGCAATCGTTCCCCCACAAAAATATCGTTCCTGAACCGGTTCGGAACGAAAAATAACGTTCGTTCTTAACGTTCCTGCAGTGTTTAACGGCCATATTAAGTCTATTTTCGTGGACTTTATCTTAGAATAGACGTACTCATTATTTCCCCTTGATTTACACAGCTATTCTCAAAAATAATAACACACCCAAAAACACTCAGATGGGCTATCCATCCTGGCAGATTTAACCGGATGCCTATAATTCTTATCAAAAGTAGCCTATGCAGCCCAGTAGCGGTGGGCGGATGTTGATTAGGGAGGCACAAAACAGAATAGCCAGAGAGAGTTTAAAAAAAATAGCCAGAGAGAGTTCCTAAAAAAATCTCTGGAATAGCGCAGGTAAACGTCAGCATAATAAGAGGTGTCGATAGGCATGGATTTCAGTTCTTGTCTAGCTCTATTTAATAGGCCATGATGAGGTTTGCAGCAAGTGAAACGTGTAAGTAAAAGGGACACAGTTTGCTCCACAAAAAAATCCCAAACTGTTTTGAGATGTGCACGATGCAAGGGGTCACTAGTTCTAGAGAAGGGACAGGTTGCATAGTCTGAAACCTCGGATATGCTCTCAGATATCGGCTACCAACCATTCCAGTGCAAGTCCACCATCACCACACAACCGGAGACCTTTTGTAGCCTAACAGACAAGCGTCACAAAATAGCAAGAGTTTCCACGTAGTTCATCCCATCAGCCCAGCCCTCTGCACGACAGAAGAGAATAATAACTTAAACAACAACAAATGCGCTGTCTTTCTCTATCCCTGCTTGTTGTCACACGCGACCTACTGTTATTCGTGATGACAGCCAGGAAATATTGCGCAATACTGAAGAAACCATCGAAACATTGAGCGGGCCAGCTAACGTCAGCTAGCGTCTGTCCATCTGCCACGAATGACATATCCCGCATTGACCACCACAACAGATAAATAAGACGTCCTTGATTACAGCACATAAAACACCAGCTCTCACCTCTCTTCTCTACAACCGATAGTGGGATACGCTGCGCACAACAAAAGCACTTCAGTAACTTTACGACAATATAATTTGCCATAACCGCATTGAACATCGAGGCACTCGGCGGTGCCATTACAAGTAGTAAGCTAAACATGACCAAAGAAAATGGAATCTTGTACAAGAACGACCACTAGCTGGTGTGGCCAGGAGTGGCACTGCAGCTATGTTATCGCAGCCAAGTAAATAATGAATGGGTGCCAATGGGGCTGTACGCTTCTCATAGAACTATCTGCCCGTGTGATTTTTTCCCTGGAAACAATGAAGTCGCGTTCGATAGATATGAGTACGTGAAAGCATTTGCCGACACGTTTGCATCTTGTCAAGTGTTAGATTCGTGAAAATGACCCTTATTTCAACTATAGCAATGACATAACACGTGACAATCGACTTTACGGCACTACGCCATTTGTTTTGTAGTTTTAAGTCTGACTTCAGATGTCGATGTGTTTAAAGTTATGTTAGGATTGTTGCGGACACCTGTTATTTATTGCATTTAAGGTGGTGGAAAAGCGGCATGTGTACATGGGGTAAAGGAAATGACTGCGCTCATCCTTAAGAATTTGGGCACCTTCAATTAACATGTTGGACGGTGGTGGGGGTTGAGGTGTGTGACCGTAGATGTCTCTGCTAGGAGGATCAGTCAGAGTACGTCTCTCGTCAGCTCTGGTCGTGAATAGTCGCAGAGATTCCTCAGCCAGCAGGTATTAGCCGAATGCTAGCGTGTTGCAGGACAAAACTAACACGTCTTTGGGAGAACAAAGCCATGTCAGGAACCTTTAACTTCACTTGTAATACAACTTCCATGATAAGGTACAGAATGTGCACACATCTTTACAAACCAGAGAACAGAATCGTCACAAATCCCTGCTGAGCCATTTAGCCCAATAGGCTCCCATTCATATTTTACTTGGCTGCGTGCGCCAACGGGGCTATAATGGGAGCCAATGACAGATGCCTATCTCATAGCTTAGAACATTTCTGACATGACTTACCCACCAGTTGCCTCTCGAGAGCACTGCGAATTAGGTTCATCAAATCGCCTATCCAATTCCTTTGCAAATCATACACTGTATGGTCCAAATACTCTGTCCCTGTAGGAATCCCAACACCGATCTCAAGACATGTTCTCTTTTGCTCTCCATGGTGTCAATATAAAACTCTGTAGGCCTACTGTCCGTGAATGAGACTGAAGAACAGCGCGGGTAAAGTGTCATTTCTCTTACAAAAACTTATTTGATATTGGTGGTCAACAACTTTAGGGCGGGTTTATTAGAGCCAACTTCCAATCACTACGAGAAAGCCAGGAGAACAGAGACAGTTTAGTTCTAGTTTCCTATCAAAATCTCTGAGGAGAAGCACATCCTAAAATTTACCCAGGAAGTTTCTCCATACAATGCACAGTCGCACTCTGATTGGCCAATGCTCCTCAATATTTTATCAATCGGCAGCAAGAGCTCAGGTGAAGCAAAATGCTGTTGCTGTATGCATGTTTCCCCTCATACACGTCAGTAGCCGAACTAAAAGACTGTCGCCATGGTTACTCCTCAAACAAAATCGTGCACTTATATGAAATATAGAGAATGAAAAAAAAAACGTTATTAACCGGTTTGTGGATTTCAGAATAACGTTTTTGTTCCGGAACACTTGAAGACTATTTCGTTTTCGTTTCCGTTTCCGTTCCTCCTAAAATTCCATAAAATTTCGTTCGTTTTCGGTTTTCGTTTTCGTTCCTTGAACCGGTTCGGAGCCCTGGCATTGATATACATTGATATACTGTACATCCATTGCGTTTCTGGATGTACTGCATGCTCCTAAGGCCATACTTTTCTTAAAATGATGGAGAACTGAAAAAAAGAAAAACTCAAGATAGTGTAGTCTGGGCCTGGAAAATGAACCGCACAAGTATCAGATCAGATGAGACATTGTACTCTAATGACTCCCCTTTGCCTTTTTTTCTCTCTCTCTCTTCTTCTTCTAAAAGGATCCTTGTAAGGGGATTTCAAGTGAAGTATAATTACCATTCGCCTCGGCTGTTTCCAGCAGCACCGTACGCCCTCCGACAACCCCCACCCCCCTCCAACCCCCCCTCAGACCTCCTACACCTCCCCTCAGACCGCAGGTAATTGAATCGCAAAGTTCAATCTCACGGAATTAGTCGCGTGTGTAAGAGAGGCGATTCATCATGTCCAGTTAAGCAAAACGGATTTGAAAAACATTAGGAGGCGCTGATTGAGTCTGTCACGTCATTAGCTGCACCCGATATTTCATGCCCCCCCACCCCCCCCCCCCGCAAAACGGATGATGAGACAAAGTCTGTGAAGAGAGCCACAAACCAAAACCAAAACAAAACAAGGGCCCTCCAGTGATAAAGCAAAAGGATGAATCCTGGACAATTGATGAGGAGGGGAGCGCGATAGTGATAAACCTTACACGGTGACTGGACTTGGATGGAAATGCCAAATCAAATTGTCAGATGCCTTGTGTCAGGGAGAGAAAACAAATTACGACTAACACAGGGTTTGTTTGTGTTGGTGTGTGACTGCGTGGGTCTGCCTTGTGGGGTAAATCGACTTATCACAAAGAGGGGATGATGTGTTGAGATGCTGGTAATGCTTCTAAAAACACACTAAATAAAAAACAGCATGACTCCAAAAAATATATAAGACAAAGGCATTGTAGCATTGCAGCTCCAGTCTAGCATGTTGTGATCATTTTTTTGTGTGTGTCTCTGATCCACTCCATGACATTTTCAGACATATGAAGTCAGAGACTGAACAGCTTGACAGCAGATTCCTACCTGCCTTTCAGCCTGAAAACCACACATATTCAGATCCAGCATGAGGTAGCAATGATGAGACAACCACACTGTTAAACATAGCTGTGCATGCATGCGTGCGTG
>NC_085863.1:33564553-33572053 GCF_034702125.1 Engraulis encrasicolus
CCCAGGGAGAGAGGGGGGCACAGAATTCAATTGGAACCTTATTATTACACTGTACGAATTGGGTTTGGGGCCCTTTCATATCTCTTTGTCCCGGGCCAAGACAAACCTGTCAGCGGCCCTGCAACCATAGCTTTCATGATGTTTGGACTTTGACTTTCATCCGCTGCATTTCTGCGGTACAGACTGGTGATATTGAGTTCAAGGGAGACCCGAGCAACAAGTGATTTGTGATGGATAATGCGATGATGAGGGTCATCCCTAGTACACTCACAGCTTTGGGCCTGAGCGACGTAGTACCACATGCACTGCCGTCATCTGGAAATGTCCAAGAGAAGCCCCAACATATGCCCTCAGCCGTTAAGAGGAGATATCTAATCCCACTGTGTGTATAAGCATGTCAGGGAGTGAGGGAAAGAGAGAGAGAGAGAGAGAGAGAGAGAGAGAGAGAGAGAGAGAGAGAGAGAGAGAGAGAGAGAGAGAGAGACTTGTGAGTTGGAAGCTGTGAGCTGTGAGATGGGAGCAGTATATAAATAGGCTCAGCTGCCTCGCCTTTGCCTTCCTCTTCTCTCCTTGTTTCCTGGTATGTGTAGTGACATTTGAGACATTTAGGCAATCTATCTCCACCCCCTCCAAGAAAGCAAAAAAAGAGAAAAGATTCCTTCCAGAGGAGAAGAAAATCATTATGCAGCGTCAACCCCCTGTTGACAAGTTTACCCACGGTTCCCCCCTCAGCGCAGATGCTGCCGACGACAGCATCTCTCCCCTCCGTCTCTTTTTCTTCTTCTCCTCACACTCTCTCCATCAACGCCACCACCTCCTCCTGCTGCTGCTGCTCGCTCCCCTCATGCACCACCACCCACCACTACCCACCCACCCAACAACTGCTCCTCATAACCACCCCCAGCCCCTTCTCTGTCTGCAGCTTGGCAAGAGCACACAGTGGAAATATTCATCCCGGCTGTCTGTATGTCTGTCGAGAGTTGAGCAGAGCTGAGTTGAGCTGAGGTGAGGGGGTGGTGGTGGGACTGACTGGCTGGCTGGCTGGCTGCTGCTGCTGGTTGTGGCATACGTAGCGTAGCTCAGCTCAGCTCAGCTCCACTCTGCTCTGCACACAGCTGAAACTCATAAACAAATCCCCTGGCTTCTGACGGGAACCACGCTCGCTGGCGAGGCCACGCAAGGCCGCGCGGCAGGCGGGAGGGTTGGGAGGGAGGGGGGTTTTGAGGTGGGTGGGTGTATGGGGTTTGGTTAGAGGGTATGGGTTTTGAGGTGGATAGAGTTTGGTTATTCAAGTGGTTCCCGAACATTTTTGACATGCAATCATCTTAGGACCTAAGAATGTTTACCTGGGGGCGTATTACAGAAAACTTCCTATCTTCTGTCGTCCTATCTTAACTTTTGACTTGAGATAAGATTTTTTCCAGTTTGGTATTACAGAAACAAATCCTAACTTCATTTAGGATTCTTATCTTATCTTTGGAAATCCTATCTTATCTTGAGTTAGGAATCCTAAAGTAGCGATCTAAACATCTACGATCTACTTTTTATGTCTGTTACTTGACAACAAATGCACTGCTACCTAGCAACAGTAGTACGACGCAAGCTAGAATGCACAGATTTGACTGCTGCTGCATCTCGCGGTCTGCGTGATACTAAACCAGAGAGGAAGAGGACGTAAATATTTCGCTAAACTTTTTAAGCTCATTACTTTTAAATAACGCACTTATTAGTGACGTTCCACCGAACGGATTTATAATACAGCAACATCTGTGGGGACGAAATTAGGTCACTCTCGCTGCCTGCAACCTCAAGTTGACCAAATGCATTGGTTTCAGTCCCAATAAAGTGCTTCCCATTTTCCATATTTTCATCCCAATGCTTTGTTTTTCCAAGCGAATGCACGCAAAACAGTTAAGACGTAATTTCATGAAATGTCTTTGTATGACCAGCGCATGTAAAGGCTATAAATAAATGACAATTCGCCGACTTGGCTTGGTCGGCTGTGTCAAGGAAGTTGATATCGGACTTCACATCGAAGTCGGGTATATTTATCATCAACTCTTCACTTCACACATCGTTTGGGTCAGTCAATATAGCCTAATTTAATTAACATTTCATCCGTTCACAATTGCGTTGTTTTCCCGGATAGACTTCACTGTTAGCTCTGGCTGAAACAGCAAGCTGAGCGTGGGTAAATGGTGATGAACACCAGCTAAATTTTGGCTAACAAATCAATGGATAACTGGAATTAGGACAGCTGGGTGGCTGTCCTAAAGTTAAGACCAATTATTTAGGATTTTTCGAAGTTAGGATGCTTCTGTAATACCCCTTTCTTAACTTAAGATAGGATGCGCAAAACAACTTAGGAAACGCTGTTCTGTAATACGTTTTTCCTAAATTCGGTCCTATAGTGCCGTTGCCGCGGTAACTAGACAGATAAGATAAGATTTTCAAGATAGGAAGTTTCTGTAATACGCCCCCTGACCCCCACCTCCCATATTCCAAATGCCAAAAACTTAGTCCTTTGGTTTGCCAAAGCTTTATGTGAAATTCACAGAAAAAGTACAAATACATCTATTAACCATAATACCATGAATACCATTACTAACCAAATCATGGAGTGTTTACATTATATTATATGAAGTCATATATTCAAGGTTTTATGCAAAGAGTGCCTTCTCTCTGTGACCTAGTCGCTTTGCGACCCCCCTCCCAGGGGCCCTGCCCCCCAGTTTGGGAACCACTGGGTTAGGGGGCTGTGGTGAGGGTTATGGTGATGGAGTAGTGGTGGCATTACTGGTGGAGGGGAGAAATGAGCCACAGTCCAATGCATTTCTCCTACATAGCTTTCATTCGCTCCCATCATCACTGCAGTCAGCACTTTTCTCCTTCATCCCCGCTTCATTCAGCACACACGATTTATAATCTCTCCCTCTCATCTCATCGCATCGCATCTCATCCGCGAAAAGAATTGCGTTTGATTCCCTCCCCAACCCGACGCCATGACGCGTCGCATAGTTTTTATAAGCTATTTTCTTTCATTTGTTTTCTTTTTTTTGTTGGACGTTGGAAAAGAATTAAAACGGCATCCGTAACCAATAAAAAAGAACAGCGAGTCTGTGAATGTAAATTGTATGTGGCGGCATCGGCCTCCACAGGCTTTACATTTTACCCCCTCCAACAACCCCCCTACTGCCACAAAAAAGAGAGAAAAAAACCCCAGAAAGCCCTTTTCATTCCTTTTCAGCTATTCAGGGTAGACTTGGCAACCTCAGCGAGGCTTTCCCCTTTGAAACGCGTAATGTGTTGCCAATCTGCCGTTTAAAAACGGCCCCTTGAGCAGACACATCGACTGGAGTGGGGATCAATGCCGGCTGAGCCTTGGCACGCTCGGCTGCCAGCCGTGCCCAGTTTCTGCTCAGGGGGCGTTTTGTGTGTGAGAGCGGGGCGGGCGAGCTGCGCCCGAGGACATTTCGCATGTGTGTCTTTGACCTGAGCATACGGGCAAAATTCAGGACACCATTTGCCTTGCTGGGATGCTGGGGTCCTACTATACTGTACACTAGACAGCAGACAGTAGTCATAGCAGTGTATGAGAGTTTTTAGCGTATATGTGAAAAATAAGGGAGAATATAAGATTATTATTGGTAATAGGATAGGATAGGATTCATGGATTATTTGAAAATGCGTGTGCAATGTGCGTGTGTGTTCAACATGGTAGAAGCCCACAGAGTGAAAAAATATGTCTGGAAGCTCCTGAAAATTCACTCACCAAATGAAATGAATTTCTAAGATGTTTCTACTGGCTGGACTTTAAACACCTACGTTCGGTATTCAATCCCATATTCCATCCTTGGAAGGATTCAGAAATATGATGTGCTCTGAACAAGGATCCAGGAGACAATTAAAGGGAGCTAAGTCAGTCGTTTAAATGGGTCGTTCTGCCTCTAGACAATACAGATTTTCATACCAAGACAAAACGATGCACTAAATATCATTTAACCAAGAGAGGTCAGTCCAAGGTTTCCTGCCAGAATTGTTAATGCAGTGAGTACAATAAAGCCGGATTCACTGAACTCTGAAACAGTAGAAAGAAACTGGAATCAAATCAAGTGGATGTGAACTGTTTTATACTACTTTACTGAATTACAGTGCCTTGCCTTGTCTTGGGTAACTTAATAGTACTACACTTTGTCGCAATAACTAGCACTGTATTTGAGTCAAAAAAAACCCGCCCATGTTTTAGAGCATGCAAAATGGGATTACGCTGAAAAAAAGTATTTTTTTTCCTAAGAATAATCCTTTAATCCATGAGGCAACCGTGAGTTGTTATAGCGTTAGATGGCATTTGAGACCCAAGAATTACATTAGCCTACACTACATTACACAAAGATTGAAACATGGCAGAAAGGCTAAAGGGGCTAACGGGCTAATCAAACAACCTCACTGATCTCACTTGTAAAAAACACGAGCTTCGTGTCGAAATACAAGTCTTCTGTGAATTCCCACGCCCCAAACAACCCTAAAGTCAAGTCACTGCGTCTGTTTATGTATTCTGTAGCCAAGGAGCCCTGGCTGAGGCTCATTATTAGCAAATAAGCAGCGGCATGCTAAAGTCTGTTAGAAGTTACCTATAAAGCACTTGCCCACTTCCAGGAGGGAATAGTCTGCTTGGTCTGATCTCACCACTTTGAAGCAACTTCAAAGTCATGGCTGGCCTCTGGGCACTCCAGCACAACTCGTCTGCTAGTTTTTTTTATTCCACAGTTCACACACGGCGGGCCTTCAAACACTAACACACACGCAGATGCACACACGCCTAGCCTTACAGGATCTGCACATACTACACACACATACAGATGTGTTCTCTCTCCCAAATAAAGGAGAGCATTATTTCATTCACACATAAAATAAGAAACACAGACACACACATTGCTATAAAAATATCAATATCATACTTGCATTCATATTACTATCAAGTAAGACAATCATTTTTTCCCCCTGGAACATCATTCGTTTTGCTACTGTCTACCCCCGGGTTTGTTCAGGTCTACTATCATAAACATAAAGTGAAAGGCTACTGTTTGCGCATGAGGCTACATTAGCAACCGTTGTCTTGCGCTACTCACTAACGACTGTAAAGGGAGCACAGGCCATGCGGTTTTGCTTACGAGAAAAGATAGGCCTATTTTTCATCTGACTGATCTCCAGTGGGGCAAAATGAAATATGGCCCGCGTGAGCGGGGACAGACAAGGAGATAAACCGGAGTTCAGTCGAAGGACACGGAGTGAACTGTGGCACAGGCCAGGGCCAGTTTTTCACCGCGGCTCTCTGATCACATGCACAGAGCAATCAAACAAAACCCTTGCCAGCTGAAATCTAATAACACCGCACCACTCGATACATCTCCAGCAGCAGCCAAAGGAGAGCGAGGTACGTAACTTCAACAGGGAGGGTGGCGGGCATTTTGTGCGAATGTGTGTGTGTGTGTGTGTGTGTGTGTGTGTGAGAGCGTTTGCGTGTGTGTGTGCATGTGTATGTGTGTTTGTGCTAGTGTTTGTACGTACGTGTATGTGTGCATGCATGTGTGTGTTGTGCGTGTGTGCATGCGTGCGTGTGTATGTGTGCATGTTTGGTTGTGCCAGTGCTTGTACGTAGCCTATGTGTATGTGTATGTGTGCATGCATGCGTGTGTTGTGCATTGCGTGTAGTGTGTACTGCTGCTGCTGGTGGTGGCGGTGGATGTCAAAATGAACTGCCTACTGCCGAGATCCATTTTCACAGACACACGCAAAATCTTTAATCTTTTTTAAAGCCAGTTGACAACAACTTATTTGCTGATCAATCCGGTCTGCCTGAAAGCAGGCCGGGAGCTCCATCAATATCACCCGCAGGGGAGGACAGTGAAGCACTCCACCAAGCCTCATATTGGACAGGCATAAATCTAAATGGAGTGCCTGGGGGGACGGAGAGAGGGATGGAGAGGGATGATGGAGATGGAGGGATGGAGAGAGGGAGTGTGGGCTGGGGGGGGTGGGGAGAGAGAGAGATGTGCATCGGCCCCCTCCCATCGACACAGAGCTGCCACGGATACATAACCGCTCACGCTGACATCCTTCAGGCCCACAGCCAGTCCTGTCACCGCGGCGACGACGAGTCACAGGAGGAGAGGGAGGAGGAGAAGGAGGAGGAGGCAAGAGACAGGCGGCCATTTTGGACTCCATTATCTGCAGTGTGTTATTAATATGGCTTACCGAAAGTAGGTCTCTGCTGTGCTGTGTAAGCATTCAAGGCTATGTATACAGAGTAGTTGACTGGAATATGTACAGTACTAAAAGCAATGCAACAAATGAACGTTATTATTATTAGTAGTAGTAGCAGTTGTGGTAGTAGTAGTTGTAGTAGTAGTAGTACTGTAGCAGCTGCTGCTGTGTAAGCATTCAAGGCTATGTACACACAGTAGTTGACTGGAATATGTACAGTACTAAAAGCAATGCAACAAATGAACATTATTATTATTAGTAGTACTAGCAGTTGTGGCAGTAGTAATAGTTGTAGTAGTAGTAGTACTGTAGCAGCAGGTGCTGTGTAAGCATTCAAGGCTATGTACACACAGTAGTTGACTGGAATATGTACAGTACTAAAAGAAATGCAACAAATGAACGTTATTATTATTAGTAGTAGTAGCAGTTGTGGTAGTAGTAATAGTTGTTGTAGTAGTAGTAGCAGCAGCAGCTGCTGTGTAAGCATTCAAGGCTATGTACACACAGCAGTTGACTGGAATATGTACAGTACTAAAAGAAATGCAACAAATGAACGTTATTATTATTAGTAGTAGTAGCAGTTGTGGTAGTGGTAATAGTTGTAGTCGTAGTAGTAGCAGCAGATGCTGTGTAAGCATTCAAGGCTATGTACACACAGTAGTTGACTGGAATATGTACAGTACTCAAAGCAATTCAACAAATGAACATTATTATTATTAGTAGTAGTAGTGGTACTAGTAGTAGCAGTAGCAGCAGCAGCAGCAGCAGCAGCACATGTAGAACGTAGAGGTATTGTCTTTATTATTGCATTACAGAACATGACTTTCAGTATATGCATACAGAACAGTACATGCATGTACCACCATGGTCTTCATCTTTTGATAAATCAAATGATTTTGAAAGCTGATAAAGCTGAAAGCTGACAAAACGGCTGTGTTTCGTAGAACTAACAGGTATCCCGCTGTTCCATACAAAACAGGCCTCCTGTAACAAAATTTCATAGCATAGCACACAAAAGAATAGGATTTCGCCACAGCTCTGGCTGAGGTCTTAACTGGTGCGCAGTACGCCATCGCAGGCATGAGTAAATACCAGACCCAGCGTGTCGCCTCCTCCCGGCCCACTCGGAGGAAAAAACCTTTCATGGACGCAGTATGGTGCCCTACTGTACAACAAACGCCTCTAATCCATCCCGTTGGCTGGCGTGCAAGCATCCTGGATTCTAGACTACAGTGC
>NC_085863.1:33577053-33604553 GCF_034702125.1 Engraulis encrasicolus
CAAGTGGCTGCTTTGACACTGGTAGTGGCAATAGTGGTGCTAGTGGTGGTGGTCGCCATCTTAGGCAAGTTGCTGCCATGGCGATAGTGATAGTAGTGCTACTGCTGGCAGCCATATTTGGTCATACTAGTGGCTGCCTTGGCACCGGTAATGGCAGTAGTCAAGCTAGTGGTGGCAGCCATCTTAGGCCATCTTGCGACGCCGCGAGGAAGCCACAAGCGCAAGGGAAGGCGGGAGTTTGAATAATGGAATGGACCCATTGGTGCAAGTGGCTGCCATGGCGGTGGTAGTGGCGGTAGCGGTAGAGGTGGAGCCATATGCTGGCAGCCATCTTTGTGTCTTTGGTCAGGTGTGACAAAATGGAAGAACAGAGGGAGAGCTGGCTAGAAGAAGCTGGCGGGTTTATCACAACACAGAGTGGTGTATAGGCAGCCAAAAAAAATCATACACCATGTGTGCACACACAGCAGACACACAAAACACATTTTTTTCACATACAAAAATTGCTTATCTACTCTAGCGAGTCAGAATTGGCCGAGGTAAATATGAAGTAATGCATAATCATTGCGTAATCTCAGGATTTCATCCCTGGTCCCCCATTTCCCTGTTTTTTTTTTCTTCCCTTTTCCTAATGACCTAGCCTATCACATCCCATCTTATTACGAGGTGGGTGGAATGTCCCATTGGCATTCATATGCTTCACCTTGGCTTGCCAGGAAGCCTGAGGCTGCCGAACAGCCCACATTATTACAATGTCATGCGGCTGATTACCCTGTCCTTCACTGCCAGGTCTCTTGTGAGCCGGTTACAGTCAGTCGGTGTGTGTGTGTGCCTTGCCTGCACCCCGGCCAAATGAATGTGAGCAATTTTGACGTTTTAGAAAAAAAGATGACTGAATCAGTGATTAAAGCCTGTGCATGTGCAGGGTTTTTTTCACACACACACACAAACCCACACACAAATGGACTGAGACTACAGGTGTGTTTTTCTTTTGTGCAACCAAGCGATTTATTCCGTGCGAAGGCCTTGCCAGCTAACATAGAATGAGCTGTGCGATGCAGACACGTACCGGTTCAGGTCGGCCGCAGCAAAGGCTCCAGCTGAGCTCGGCTGCCAAATTCCCTAATTATTTGACCCGGGTGCTCAGCTTTAACCTTGAATTAAGCAGCCAGCAGTAATGTAAAAGATTGCAAAGCTGTTTTTTTGTGTCTGCTAAGTCCTCCAGCATCCCTCTGGCTCAAAGCCCGCTGCTAATTTGGTCATTTGTTTAACTGCCCCCGCCGTCCCATGCCAGCGTAATAGGCCATTGAAGTGACATAGTCTGTTCTGTAATTAATTACGGCAATCAGGAGGAAGAGTCAGTCTGATTGGATGCTTGTAATTGAGGACATTACAGGTCCTGACCGCATTTCCCTCAGCATGGGTGTACGTAAGCATGGGTTTAGCTGCTGTCCTCCAGGGACTCCGCTAGATATAGAATATTTAGTTCGGAGTCCGAGCAAGCCATTTGATGCACAATTGGGCCTTTCGGTATGTGTGTCATGAAAAATGACTGTTGTACTGGTTATGGGATATGTGTCGTAGTTTAACAGCTGTAGCTGAACCCCCTCACATGACAGAGATATGTCATGACATCCGTGACATATGCTTTCCATAACTAAGATGACAAAATTAGTGTACTTTGTACTGAAAATTCTAAAGGGTAAAAGGTATGTTCATGAAAAATACATAATAATCCAACAACGAAACCATTACTTGCATCTAAAATGCATCTACAGATAGCATAAGAAAATTAGTACCTCAAGAGAGCTTAGTAATACATGGCACAATTATTGGTATACAAAATATTCCTTACTGCAAAATCAAAGGCTGAGGTCGAGCATTGGATCTAGTCGCCAGCAGCAACACTTTGTATTATGGTATTCCTACCATTACCAGTATATACTGTAATTACAAATGACTTTGCCATTTATTCACTCTATCTACAACCAGAGTGTATAAATAAATAAATACAATTTGAAAAGATAACACATTCGACTGACTACCCAAGAGAAACATAAGGTTGTGGGTGGGGGATATATCAAATCACAGCATGAATATCTGCTGCGACGTCGATGGCCATCTGTTGTGCCGTGTCGTCGTACACAAAGAATATGAACGCAAAAGAGCACTGAAGCGAGTCATTTCCGCCATGACAAGCACGAGAACAAGAACTAGAACAACAAAAAAGACAAGGCTCTGCGACACACCAGAGAGCCAAAATGTGTCATTCCTTGATACCTCTATAGTGATACATTCAGCTTTCTGTTCTTGACCTATGTGGAGGGAGGAAAAAACGTCCTCCGTCACCCTTCCCCGTATGATTTCAGCACTTGTTATCGCTTTGACAGGTCTCCAGTGTCACAGCCCATCAAACAATTTCACAGTGACAAGGAGCATCTACAATGATGTCAACCCCCCTTCTGAAACGTTCAGCTAAGATGACTGCATGAGTCCTCGCTGACAAACTATTATGGCACTGCCAGACCTAATCTTCTCTCGAAAAACTGGGGGGTGTTGAGGGAGGAAATCGACAGTCCTCTACAACATAAGGAACGCTGTGCAGCGCCGAACAAATTAGCGAGTGGTTAATACAGCCTGCTGTTAAACACGGGGATCATTTTCAGGCTGAAAATCCCTCTCTGCACACAATGCCGTAAAAGTGTGTTTAAGAATATTTAAAGACAGTGTGCAATTGATTAGTCAAGCTGGGAGCCGAGCGTAAACTGTCGACAGCGGGGAGGAGGGAGAGTGATGGGGAGGCAGATAATTAGATATCTAAACTCAAGATGTTGTTTTGCCATTTTGGAGATATAATACAATTTGCGGTGGCTTCTTAGTGCTTAATTTGACGCAGCTGTCATCGCTGGTATCCATGTGATTTCCTCATTAAGGAGGACTAGGAGTGACATTTCCATTTTGTGTTATTTAGAGACTCTTAATTGTGCAGAAATGATTTGGTTAATTCACATAACAGCGTAAATGAAAAACTACTTCAGCGCACAGCGCATTCTCAGACCTGAACAAAAACCGAAAGATTTTCCTGAAGCTGAAGAAAAAAAATGCAACATTCTTAGCGCAAGCAAAAAAAAAAGCCATTAACTGCCTGGTCTCCCTACTGACAATGTTCCATTATCACCTTTGAAAGCCATTTTCTTTGTGTGGACTTCAAGCAAATCTTGCTCCCTCCCTACCCTAGCCTGGCCCCAGTCTACGCTCAGCGCCAATTAGACATGTTTCAAAATGCCACCGCATCGCTTTTGAACACAGCACGGAATATAATATGCACTCTGCTGAAAGGTTCGCCCTAACCAGACCTCTGGAGAGCTCAGCCCCCCCCTGCAATCTTCTTGCCCATCCATAACTCAACAGAACCCCTTGGAGACCTGTACTCTGCTTCTTCTTCTTCATCTTCATCTCCCTCTCCCATTTTTTTCCCCCTTTCCTTAACCTCCAAGCTCGTTATCTCAAATCTCAGTGGTGCACCTCTAACCAAAGACGCAGGCATTAGTAGCGGCCTCGCTTGCTCTCGCTCCCCGGCTGCAAATAGATGGTGAGAAGCCGGGAGATCAGTAGCTATGGAGGCGGGAGGTGATGTAGAGGGGAGGAGAGGAGAGGAGGAGGAGGTGCAGTGTGTTGTGTGGGGCTTTGCGATGTGTGTCTGCGTATATGTGAGGGAGAACAGAGCCCTGGGGAGCAGTTCGACTTGCAGAGAGAGGCACTTTTTAATATATATTTAGCATTGCACCTGGTGTGCTTTAGCCGTGCAGCACAGCAGCACAGCAGCAGAGCAAGATGCTGCCATGCCCCCTTTTTCTTGTTTTCTTTTTTTCCCTCTCTTCCTTCCTGTTGTATTCTCGAGCAGTCACCTGGAGTGATGAAGCACCACAGCGCCTCCACGGCTTGACACGGGGGGGCACTTTTAGAGGCGCACGTCTGCTACCTAGAGCCTCCATTAAGCAGCGCACCTGTGCCGGCATGAACCAGATACAAATGAAGCGAGCGAGTCAAAAGGAAAAGAAAACAAAATGAACAAGGAACCGGTGGGGCACACGTGAAAGAAACGATGCACCCCACAGCCGCACAGCTGCCTCAGCTGTGAAAAGTCCCCCAATACGACTTACCTGTGACTTACCAAAGTGCTGTCACTTCTGAAATTCAGATTTCTCTTTTTCCCAGATATCAGTCCTCTATTTAAAAAAAAAAACGGGAGGGAAGCATAATCATGCTTGACTGCAGTAACAGCTTCCATCACCAGAGGAGCCGCACCAGGACATATCAAAGAGTCACCTTTCTGGCAACATGCCACACTAATGCAGCCTGGAACCTAGAGGAGTGGTGGTGGCTACTACTGTTGCAGCCTGTCGAGGAACAGTGGTAGCTACCACTGATGCCGCCTGCAAAGGAGTGATGGTTTAGCCAGGATGTTCTACTGTAGGCTCTCAGCGGCTATGTCCATATTAGGCCCCCTGCACACCGGTTCCGCCAAAGTGCGGTGCACACTGCTGTGCCAATGTTCGATTCCACTGTTTTCTTTACAACCCTGCACACTGGCACAGATGTTCGTACATCCGCACCAGTTTAAAGGGTTGTATTGAAGACCGTGGAATCAAATGTTGGCAGAGCAGTGCGACACATTTTGGCGGAGACCCTTACAGTACAATAAATATTAAGTCGAGGGCTGCAGTTGTACATATGTTTGTACCATATGTTGCATATATTCTATTGTTGTATATATGTTTGTGTGTGCGCGTGTGAGCACCATGTGTGTGTGCATGTGTGCTTCGTGTGTGTGTATGTGTGCGTATGAATGGGGGAAACACATGCCACACATTATTATCTGATTTTTTTTTTTCTGTAAGTGGGTAGAAAGCACAGTGGGGGCCTAGCAGGAGACCACATTCTTTTCCCGCAACGGCTGGCACCACCGATCAAAAAATTCAGGGTAAAAAATAAATGAATTCAGTGTCCCCATATCTGTCTGTGTCTGGAGGACTTCATTGTTTTGCAGAAAGGCCATGGCAGGCCTCAAGGCTGTGCCCTGATGCCACACACTGATGGAGCTCATTAAGTTACAGAGCAAAGCCGCCACAGACAGAGGGAGAAAGGAAAAAGGAAAAAGAGAAAGAGGCAGTGGGAACAGAAACTAGACAGCTTCCTTTAGAAACAAATGCTGCTCTTATTCTTGAACACGGAGAACATCATTAGCTACTCCTTACCACCCACTGCCTCGCTCTCCGCCTCACACTGGTTTCTTTCTTTCTTTTTCTGTTTTAATCCTTTTTGGTTTCCCCCCTTAAGGTGCAGCTGAACAAAAAAGTTGTTTCCTCTACTAACTTTTCACCAACATCCAAACTACCACTACCAGCACCATATACTCACGACTCTCACCCTCCTTCACCCACCCACCTCCCCCTCTCTCTGTCAGGGACAACTGTGCTACTCTTCCCCTTGATGGATCGTTTCCTACAGCTGTAACTTTCCTTTTAAATTAACATTAAAGAGACCTAACCCCTATCCCCAAGCATTACATTACCCCTCTCTCTCTCTCTCTCTCTCTCTCTCTCTCTCTCTCTCTCTCGCTCGCTCGCTCGCACGCACGCACGCACGCACGCACGCACGCACACACACACACACACACCTTTTCCACTGTGCTTACTTACACTGCAACTGCAGTCCCTTTCGCTTCTGTTGGGCCTGATTAAAAACCCGCCATGTTTTTCTTTTTTTTGGTTGCTGCTATGAGCACCGCACCACTGCTTTTATTACATCCACAACAAGAAATAAACAAGGTGCACTGGCAGCTCGAAGCCAGGACACAGAGAGCTGAACCAGGAGGGTGTTGTTTGGAGAAGGGGGGGGGGGGGGGGGGGGGGGGGGGGGGGGTGGGGGGGGGGGGGGGGGGGGGGGGGGGGGGGGGGGGGGGGGGGGGGGGGGGGGGGGATTTAATTTAGCCAAGCGAGAAAGGTCTGTGTTGGTATGGGAATGTTTCAGGAAGGAACACAGGGAAAGGGTGTGCAAAGAGGTGCAAACCTTGTTAGTCTGAGGCAATTGGCTACATGGCAAAAACAAATAGCTTCTTTGGTCCTTCGTTTAAACACATTACCATCTCCCGTTAGGTGGAATGAGAAATATTTAATACAGTAAAATAAAGGAGGCATTCGCAACTTAAAAAAAAACCCATCCACCTGCAGAGTCGTTTGTAGCTCTTCAATTTTTTCCCTCTCCAGCGAAATCATCTCTAATGGGCTTCCGCCATCTCTAATAGCTACACTCGCAGCACAAACAACCTTGCCTGCAGTAATTAATATCCTGCTGCACAGAGGCAGCGAGAAAATAACTGACTGCAGTATACACGCGACACAGGCTTTTTCCTCTTATTGACGCCGTCTCCTGCTTTTGCCAATAGTGATTCTGTTTAACAAGAAGGAGAGAGCAAGAAATGAGAACTGAATCTTGAATCTCTCTCTGCTCTGGTCTGCTCACACAGATGCATGCATGCATGGGCCTTGGATAACGACCCAGACACATACCAGTTTAATGATTTCCATATAGCTGGGGTGAAAATGCCAATTACTTGAGCTCCACATATATGAGGGCGATCTCTGTGAAACAACCTGAATCAATTTTATTTGGACATGGAAACGTTTACGGCGTCAATAAACCTCAAAGGGTTACACCAATCAGCTAGGTTTTGGTTTTGCAGAAAATGCTTATGTTACCGGCCTGCATGTATATAGGCAATGGGCTCGGAAACCTCCATTTGAAAGTCAAAATCCCTCAGTTAGAAAAATTCCTAAATAAATAACGGAAAGAGGGAAAAGAAATATATAAATAAATACAAGTTGAAGGGAAATGAGCAAGATGGCGTGAGTCTCGGAGGACAGATCCACTCTGATTTTTTCGCCTTTGAATGCTACAAATTAAATTCCCCCGTCAAGGCTCTAATCAGTCGGAGCAGATGGGGGCTTAGGTTCGGTCTGAGATCCACGGGAATTCTAATGGTTATTGTTTCTGTTTAAATGGAGAGATTATTGCATTTTAATAAGTTCTCTTTGGGAGTCGCTGCAACAAAAGAGAGTCGTGAATTACTGTAGATAGCTGTTAGTGCGTGCAAGGGGGAAAAATCAAGTCGCTAAGTGTGACAAGTTGCTTACCCCCCTCCTCCACCCAACCCTTCCTTCCTAGCCCCCGCTCCTCCGTTTTTCCAGGCATGGCTGAGAGAGTATTTACCACCAAATTAAGGAAATACCGTGGGGATAATATTTCCATTCGGCCGCGGGGGAAAAAGGGAATGAGTCTTGGCTTTGGATTTTCATTAAAATGACACATCTGTTCAGCAATTTCAGCAAAGTAATTCTGCTGAAAGTTTTATCAGCTAATTTTAATTATTCACTCCACTGAGTTGAATACAGGATTCATCATGTTGAATTAATACATTCAACAAGATTTTTTTTTTAAATAGTTGAGAGGGGAGGTCAGGGGAAGAAGAAGAAGAAGCCATCAACAAATTGAATTGTCATGCACTGTGGATTAAAATTTGATTCATTAATTACAAACTAGCTATCTCTTGCTTGAGGTTTTCCAGAAATGGGTGGTGCCTAAATGTGTTTTGGTAAGGATTAAGCGTGGACAGCGGCTAAGGGACATGACTAGTGTTATTACACCCCCTGGGACACTAGACAGGGGCTGCAATTACTCAGACATGCACACAGACACATGCACACGAACACACGCAATCAGTCAACAAATTCAATGCCTCAATCTAATAAATGCATATATCCAAGACCTTCAAAACCATTTATTGTGTTGTGCTAAACTGAGTAATTCAGTCGGCCGTTTAAAAGATACATGCCTTAGGCAGAGTCAAGTTGAAAAAAAAAAAACAGAGAAAGATAAAAACATTATTTCTGATGGCTTAGAGAGTAATATTTTCAATAAAGACTGTTTTCATCATTGTACTGAGCTGCACTGCCTGGAGGAGAATGCAATCCTCTGCCATATGCCAATGTCAAAAGCTTTCCATTCCAAAGGCTCTTGAAAGCATAAAGTTTCCAGTATTCCGTGTTCTATGTTTTCAACACAGCACGCAGACAGAGTGCAGTGATGTCAGTGACAACTCATGGCAGGGTCTCTCTCTCTCTCTCTCTCTCTCTCTCTCTCCATCTTCTCCATCTCTCTTGTCTGTCTGTTGCCAACCAAACAGAAACACATCCCCACAGACTATCACCTTTCCACACCGTTCGGATGCACATCACTGCACTTGAGAAAATGGAATACCCAAGCAGGGGGGGGAGCAGAAGATGGTAAAGTGATATCGTTCAGGTACAGCCTTGTGTCACCTCATTTCTCTCCCGCTCTTGGTAAATTGCATACGAAGTCCCACAGGAGGTCTCACAGAGGTGCAAAGGCACGCCGGTGAAACTCCCAAGACAAAGCAAAAGGCGACGGGAAGGGGAAAAAAAAAAAAAAAAAACGTTTTTTCTTGGAGACTGACATGGCCAAGTGTTGGGGAAGTGACCTTGTTGCACACCGAAAAAAGAGAAGGCGTGGCAGTGGGGAGTGGGGGTGGGAAGGACAGAGATTCCAGGTGAGATAAGCTCATCTAAGTTTATGTCAGCATCGTTAGCATGAGCCAATCCAATTAGCCTACTTTCGAGGCAAGTCAGTGATTCCCTTAGCCCCTCGAACAGCTGACTCCAGTCACTCCAGGCAATCCAGCAATCCACAAGCACTTCCTCGTGTCCTCGTGAGCCTCCTTGCCTTTGATCTTTAGCCCTATACCTGTCAGTGCCAGGGCCTCCAGGAAATTGGAATCCCCAAATTCAATCTCTGGTGTGTGATCAGCCACATGAGCTCTTGCCCTCCATTGGTCATGGAGTACCGTAGCAGCAACCAGGGTTATAAATATTTTAGTATGGCGTCAACAAATTTCTACAAGAAAATAGCAAAACCATAGGTGGTAGAAGATGAGTATGACTACTACCGGCAGTATAGTTATTGATGTGAAGCATAATAATCGAAAAGATTGACCGATTTTAACCCTTGGGCTGGTTGGCCTCAATTGGTCATGGTGTACTTAAGCAAACGCCAAGGATATAATGCACGGTATGTATAAGGAGATAGCAGCCACCATTTGAATACCACTTCATGAGTCTAGCAACTAGCAACTTGCTTGGTTGCAATGCAATTTCCCATTGTAAGTTGTTATGTGGTTAGCAACAATGATTTTCTATACACGAGGTATAGGGTAGATGCAAAATAACTAGCAGTAGTCATGGCAACACACATTTCCAACAAGATTGAAAGGTTTTATAACCATTTAATAAACAGTACATACAGCACCCCCCCCCCCAACCTTTTCCAATCACACACTCAAGATGTCCTCTCCACCAGAAACCCACAGCAGCTGAAGACATCTTGCACCTTCCTCCCTCCCCCTCCCTCTTGAGGCCTGTACTCGTTATTGAATTTAATAAATAAAAAAGGCATGTGGAAATCTGTCTACTCTTCATCTCCACCGCTCTCTAGGGATCGTCCTCAAAGCTGCGGTATTGCCATTTTTTTGTCTTCCTCGTGTACAGTATGTGCCACACGCACCTCCCTTGAGGGAGCTGGTGCCTTCCTTCCTTCCTCCCTCTACCTCCTGCTGGACCGCAAGTGAGCACAGCCTTGGGAGGCACTGTCAACCACGCAAGGTGCCAGACGGAGGAGGGAAAGAAGTTTAAAAAGAGAAAAAGCAGCCATTAAAAATGACAGCTGGGGAAATCTGTGCCTGGATGAAGGACAAATACTGCAGATACCATTTTTTTCTCTCCTCCTTGACAACGTCAGGAGCTACTCAAGATAAAATTCATGATCCACACAACAGCTATTTTCTGTGTGTGTGTGTGTGTGTGTGTGTGTGTGTGTGTGTGTGTGTGTGTGTGTGTGTGTGTGTGTGTGTGTGTGTGTGTGTGTGTGTGTGTGTGTGTGTGTGTGTGTGTGTATAGGGTTCAAATCCTAAATTTGAATCTTACGTTTTACCATTTGAAATGTACCTTGGGGGTGTGTGACATATAATTTACTGAGAAGGCGAATGGAGCTGAGAGGCTTCCACGGTGCTTTGAGAGAGCTTCCTAGAAATGCTCCCATCAAAAAAAAAGCATTTCACTCCATGAAATAGCGGACGGACTGCAGTCAGAGAAAGAGAGAAGAGAGAGAGTAAATGATGTGCAAATTGAAATGGTTCCAGATTTGCGTGTGAGAGAGCTGGGGGTAAGTCTAAATCGTTCCAAATAAAGAGGGCATTTTAAGAAAAAAAAATACACATCTAAGCAAAGAGAAAGGGTCTTAAATGTGAAAGAGAAATGTATATGATCTGTGGTAGGCAGTAGGCACGCGGGCAATAGGGCCCCCCTGTGTTTGGCGCGCTGAGCAGCTATTTCATGGATAACAGGGTAAATCTTTGGAGTGAACACCAAAAAGACACTCCCTGTGGGGATAGCTGAAAGATATGAGACAGAGAGAGAGAGAGAGAGAGAGAGAGAGAGAGAGAGAGAGAGAGAGAGAGAGCGTAGACAGAATTTTCCATCTCATAAATTTAATGGATGGCAAATATTCTTTAATGCTTTCATACATATGGCCCACTACACAGGGAGTGGCTCAAATTACCAAATCCCCCGAGAAGAGACAGACTTCCATTTCCCCAAAGAATTTCATAAAGAGAAAATAATGTGCGTATACATTTACATTTAAATGTGATTTAACTATCTTTCCCCCTGCAAATGCACTGACAAGACTGGAACAGCTCCCAAACAAGCTGCTACACCCACACACTGGCTCATGTCTATCCAATTTGCTATTGCATAAAAGCCATGGCCCAAAAGTGAGCTACACAAGCTGCCGACCTAAAAAAAAAAAAAGAACCCTGAAACTGTCATTAATTTGTGAACCTGCAAAAAAGTGTGAACTATGTGGGCTCGATAAATTAACTTGTCTCTGCAAAACATGTCCCGTCGGCTTGCAAACAGCCCAGGCAAAGTGACCTTTTCACTGCTTCGTAATGAAATTGTACCACTCGCTAACTGTTTTTAATATGAGCCAGAGCCCGCTAGGAGCCCCCTGGCAGTGTTGCCAGATTGCCAGAATTGGGCTGCTTGGGATGGCCGTCTGCGAGTAAAAACGTGAAAAATTTGGCGGCCATTTGACGTTTTTTTTCTGCAGCTTAATGCCCACATACAACACTACAATTTGTTGAAATTGGGCGCCGGAATTTAGCGCCTCTTGGCGGTTTTTGAGCACCTTTTGGGCAGGATTTGATCGCACATCTGGCAACACTGCCCGCTGGAGCCACTCGGCTCAGTCCATAATTGGCACTATAAATAAGAGGCCGCCTGACAGCCCGACCACATGATCCCCTCCCTGTCAGAGTGACCCTCTGACATTGCAGAAATGCACGCGTTGAATTATAAGCTACCAGGCAGCTCCATGACAGGTGGTAAAAGGACCTCGCTTGTCATCGTAAATCTGCACCCGGGCTTCCTGATGCACTGCAACAGCTAAGGATAGATGGAGAGAGGCAGGGAGGGAGGGAGAAATGGATAGAGAGATGGATAGAGAGATGAAGAGGAGGGGAGGATGGGAGGGGAGGAATACCTGAGGTGGTGCCAGGATGCACTGCAACAGCTAAGGATAGATGGAGAGAGGCAAGGAGGGAGGGAGAAATGGATAGAGAGATAAAGAGGGGAGGATGGGAGCGGAGGGAGGAATACCTGAGGTGGTGCCATCAGGCGCTTACCACATACTCATTCACATGTCGGTAGAGCTAGGGCGGTTTGGAAGGTATTGTTTATACACATGCCTGTGACATACATGGCCCTGTCCTCTCTCCCCCCCCCCCCCCTTTTTGCGCCAATCCCTTAATTGTTTCCAAGAATACCCCACACATTAGGGACACCAACCTTGGCCTGTAATCTGGTATAACGTAAATTGGGATGGGAGGTTGCTAACCTGCAATCCAATCTACGGGGATAATTGGGCTCAGCTCCTCCAATCCAATGAAGTTGCTTCAAGTGCTTGTAATCCAATCAGTCGCTGTGTCACACAAACAATGCGGCCCACACTTAGTTCGCCCACAACCACTTACTGCCTTCCCTTGCCTTACGCATCCCATCCTTCCACCCCCTCCCCAGGCAAAAATAGGGGGCTGCTGGCAGGAGGGACTTCAATACCTTACCTCAGGACCGCTGACAGCTTTTGCTGGGCCCAGAATAAAGTCATCTGAAAGGGCCCCCTACCCAATACATACAATTTCATGGGTACCCAATTCTGGGCCCCTTGTCTCCCTGGGCCCGGGACACCATAACCCCCCACCCCCTGTCTGTGGGACTTCAATAGCTTACCTGGCTCCCCACCACCACCATCCATTATCTCCTAAGCCACCCCTAACCCGAGCCAGCCAGTTGCCGCTAAGAGGATTTGTGGAGGAGGAAGACCACATCAAGAGGAACCGGGCAATCAGGCCCGCAGAAAACGATCCACTCGGAATTAATCTGCCGTGTCTGGCACGCTGGGCAGAGCACGCCCGACCGAGTCAGTGGAGGGTGGAAAATATGTAGTGGGTGCGGGTGGAGTGCGGTGGCGGTGGAGGGGGTGGTAGGGAGTTGTGTGGTCACATGAGGCACGACGAAGACCTCCCTCCACAGAATCAGAAATCATGAGGCTTTCGGGGTGGGAAATAAGGACAAGGGAAAAAAACAACAATAGTCAGGCTCATTGAAATTCACCTGCTAGCTAGTAACTATGGCGACCTTCGACTTCAGCACTTTTCAGCCAATCCTGAGAATGTGGCAAGAAAATCTACAGTGGCAACAGGAGTAGAATGAATCGGGTTTCACCTCATCCAACACAACCACACAAGTCTATGCCCCTGCCCGTTATTTTAACCGTTAGGCCTTTATCACTCTTACAGAAGGAAAGGAAATGCTGTGACGACTTTACATGACAGGCTGTCATATTCAACAATAACTCCAATCTCTCCAGTTACATTTTTCCTCCATCTACGTACTGTATGTGATCGATCTCCTGCTACAATAACGCTGCTGGTCACAATGGACTGTTCAGGCTATGCTGTGTGAGCAATGTACCACTACTTACAGTTGTAACAGTGCTTTGGAAGGAAAAAACAACCACTGGATGAAAAATATAAAAGCCAAAGCAAAAAGAAAATAATACTTCTTCGGAGCTGGGAAAAAGCTTAGGCGGCTGGCCCAGACCGGGACCGGGAATGGTGTTGAGTATGTTATCCATTATCACGATGGGAGCGCTGACATGGCCGTGTTCTGCAAGCCCAGGGGCTGGCCAAGTTACAGCAATATTTTCTCGGGAACACGATAGCCTGCGGAGAGCGAGGCTCTGGAATGACGGGAGACCAAAAACGCAAATCAATGTCTTCCAAGCTGTGAGGCCCTCGTAGGCCTCCTTAAAGAGACATTAGCACTGTTAAAACGTGTCTTGTTTTTCTTTCTCCTCTCCTCCCCACTCCTCATTCCCCCCCCTCTCCCCTCCTTTTTTTCCATCTCTGTAGCACACATTAGGCCAGGGGCTCTGAGTGTCCTCCTGTGGCAGATGACGGTTTCGAATGAACGACAGCCTGTCAGGGCCTCCCTTGACCCCATAAGACCCGTTCAGGTCAGGCCACGCTAAAAGCACTGCTCTCCAGGGCTTGGGTGGCAGGCAAGGGGTTGGGTTAAGGCTGGGGGGGATAAGAGGTCAGACTCATGTGGTGTGTGCATCTGTGAGGCCGCTCAATGCCAGATCAAGTGGATTTCTCGAAAGCGTAGTTGTTAGCCGTTAGCAACTTAGGAAGTTACCAATGGGAAATTGCATTGCAACTAACGTAGTTAACAACTATGGTTGCGAGAATGCACCCAAGGTGGCTTTTGTGAGCAGCAAGAGAGCCGTCCATCTGAGCTTTCCGTGATTGGCGGACCCGTATCGTCACGATTACACGATCCTTCCCCATGTCTGGCCAAGTTGGGGATTATCACTAATCATTACGATCTGACAAGACGGAGATAGGTGGCTTATGTAGTTCTAAAACCTGACACTTCCACCCTCCTTGTGTGAGTCTTCCTCTTTCTGTCCTCTCCTCCCCATGGTCACATTTCAGTTCAGCGGGGAACTGCTGGATTTATGAGCCCATGTGGTGGGAGCAGAGGAGGATGACTCGAGCAGTTAACTATGGCACGCTCCAGTGTGGCGCTTCTCACTCCTCCTAGCACCACACTGGGAGACAGGCTTTAAGCCCATTTCAAATGTCTGCAGAGACTAGTCCTTAAATCAATGCACATGTGAAATGCGTATGGCAATAACAGGTTCCGCAATGACTTGACGCAGTGTTTTGTGGTATCGGTCGCTTTTAAAAGACCCCAATTTGTCAATGTTTTGTCAGGTCAATGACGCATGTAGTGCTATACTCATTATCGTCTCTCTCAGTATCTCTGTATGCACTGTTTGCCCACAAAGTCTTATGTTGACAATCCAATGAAGGAGGCGCCCTAATAGGCTTAAGGATAAGGCCCTGTGCCTTTGGGAAGTGCTGAGGTAAGGATAAACACTGCCACAAACAGTGTTGCCAGATGGAAAAGGCTGAATTATAGTACCAAAACCTCAAAATTATCGTTTTTGGGGGCTTTTTGGGAGGAAATTATCGTACAACCCAAATTGTTGTTTCAAGACATCAAAATGAACTGAATGAGGAATTATCGTACATCATGGGTTTTTGATCGTACAGAGGTCACAATGGACAAAATGATGGTACAAATACGATAATTATCGTACATCCGGCAACACTGGCCACACAGCTGACAAGCAGTGCTTTTGAGACACGCTTGATATTTTTTATTATAGATTATCTTTTAACAGTTTCTAAAAAGCTGCAGAGCCCTCCAGTCTAACTTCGACTGGGGAAAAACACACATCTGAGAGAGAACAAAAACAAAAACACAATACAGAAAGTTTCCCGGTAGAAGTTGTTTCACCAGCAGATCAAATGCAACACCAAAATAGTTCTCCGATTTAAGCATAATTTAAGCTATTTGCTATGAGGCTTTGAGGGCACGAAAGTCCATTTAAAGTACAGGATCCTCTTTGCCCTTTTTACGGTAGATACTTGCTGAGCTACTGGAAAACACAAAGTCAAGGGAGAGAGAGAGAGAGAGAGGAGGAGGAAGGGGGAAAATAGAGAAGCAAGTGTGCAGTAATCACTGCTCATTTCCATTCGATCCGCACCACAGGGTGTAGCAGGGGGGGACACTGTATTACATTGCGCAGTGGGAACCGTCTAATTCCAACCTGCACATAACTCTGCCTGAAAATCAATAGCAGAGGATCTGGCAGAGGCTGCCATTTCAGACAGATCGGGAAAGGAGGGAAGAGGAGGGAAGAGGAGGGGAGAGAGAGAGAGGGAGAGAGGGAGAGAGAGAGAGAGAGAGAGAGAGAGAGAGAGAGAGAGAGAGAGCTAGTGGGAGTAAGATGGGAAGGAGGAAGAGGAGAAGGAGGAGGTTGGAGGTAGGAGGAGGAGGAGTGGGAGTGGGGCCTGCGCTGTAAAACAGACAGCCGGGGCCAGAGACAGGCGATACTCTCTCCGGTCCCCGGCAGCTATAATATCCATCCTTGGAGGCTCGCTTGACATTTACTTGCCCCGCTTTCCTGTAGCTCCCGACCGCCCCGTCCGACCCCCACCCCCACCCCCCCTTTCTACCTGAGCGCGCTCCAAACTCTCGGGGGCCTGTCAAGCGGGTGAACAGATAACAAACCTGTCAGGGTGGGTTTAGGCAGAGGATAAATACAAAGCAAGTGCTGGGACTGGAGATGATGTGTTTTGGGGCACTCTCTGTGAGTTTGTGTGTGTGTGTCTCAGTGTGTGTGTGTGTGTATGTGTGTGTGTGTGTGTGTGTGGGGGGGGGGGGTATCTGTGTGTGCGTGTGTGTGTGTATGTGTGTGTGTGTGTGTCTGTGTGTGTGTGTGTCTGTGTCTGTCTCTGTGTCTGTGGTATGTGTGTGTGTGTGTGTGTGTGTGTGTGTGTGTGTGTGTGTGTGTGTGTGTGTGTGTGTGTGTGTGTGTGTGTGTGTGTGTGTGTGTGTGTGTGTATGTGTGTGTGTTTGTGTGTGTGTGCGTGTGTCTGAGTGTGTGTGTGTGTGTGTGTGATGTGTCAAAGTGTGTGGCTGTGTCTGAGTTTGTGTGTACTGTATGTCTGAGTGTACCATATGTGTGTGCTCGAGTGTGTGTGTGTGCCTCTGTATGTGTCTTCATGAATGTGTACTTGACTGTATGACTGTGTGTATGACTTATGATGTGTACTTGTGTGTGTACGTGTCTGTGTGTGTACGTGTGTGTGTACGTGTGTGTGTGTGTGTGTGTGTGTGTGTGTGTACGTGTGAGGCGAGGGAGGTGCCAGGGGATGGTGAAGGGGATGACGTGAAACACTGCAGGAGGCAGCTGAGGGAAGATGGCCGAAATGTTACCACAGCGGGGGGCATGCGGATGGGTGTGTGTGTGTGTGTGAGTGTCTGAGTGTCTGTGTGTGTGTGCGTGTGCGTACGTGTCTGTGTGTGCGTGTGGTTGGATGGATGGGAGAGGGGCTTGGGGGGTGTGTGTGTCTGAATAGCCGCAGCCACTCAGTCTGATAAGGATCTCTCAGCGGCTATTTGAAATGACTGCCCTCCTGTCGGCTCGGTCGGCCCTCACCATCCTTCCTTCCCATCCATTCTCTCTCCTGGAGGTGGATCCCCGGCAGTCAATGATGGGGCTGCACAATAGAGGCCTTTCTTCAGGCCAGGCGAGGGAGGTCAGGGGGCCACCGGCAGAGTGGCATTGGCAGGCCAGCCAGGAGAGCAGCGGTGGGTGGGGGATGAGGGGGCCTATGGGGGGTGTGGGGGCTCTCAGTGTGTGTGTGTATGTGTGTAGTGTGTGTGCGTGTGCGTGGGCGTGTGCGTGTGTGGACCTATGTGTAGCCTATACATATATATATGTATGTGAGTGTGTGTAGATGTATCTGTGTGTGTGTAGATGTATGTATGTATGGTGCGTGTGTGTGTCTGTGTGTGTGTGTGCATTTGTGTGTGTATTTGTAAGTGGATGTATGGGCAGTGTATGTGTGTGTGTGTGGTCAGTGATGTCGACTTGAGGGGGTTAGATAGACCAAGGGGGCTCTCTTTAAACTCCTGATAACATTCACAGCGATGGCTTCCCCAGAGGCAAGGGCCGAAAATGTCACCGCTCGTCTACCACCAGAGGTGATCTCCATGGAAGGGAAAGGGGACAAGTAGGATCAGGAGAAAGAAAAAAAAAGATTGTGTGTGGTTGGGGGGGGTCCCACGGTCAAAGAGTCGTCTGTGCCCGGCCATGCCATATAATAGCCGCTTTTATCATATCGGCCCGCCAAAAGAGCAGACTGGGCTTTCAGGTCATATTTCCATTTAATGAGCAGGGACTGGAATAGACCTCCGGACGGGAGGAACGAGAGAATTCCTGTCAGACGGAACCGCAAAAAGGTATCCGCTCATAACCTTAATATTGATAGGATCTCATATACCTTACACACCCACACAGACACTCACAGAGACAGACAAGAATACTGTATAGTCGCGACATTCACACACAAAGGCATAGAGACATGTGCTGTACTATTTAAGAGAACATGGACTCTAGCCATCACCGTGTATGACTATAGGCTTGTCTCTATATAAGGGTGAAAGTCATAAAGAAGGAAAAAGAGAAAATCTTCCATGCCCATCAGAATAAACAATAAGCGACAGCGTCACAGACCGTCCGTTTCTTCCCTTGTCACTTTCCCTCTCACACCGGGCTTTCACACATCAAGTCTCAGGTGTCCCCTTAATGCTCACTTAACGCACGCTGACATGTTTTTCAATCTCCAATCCACCCAGGAGATCAGGGCGAAGTCTGTTGCATTTATGCAAATGCCAGCTGTTTACGGCTCTGCTGTTTCTATTTATTTATTTATTTACTTATTTTTTTTGCCCCAGAGCTTCTTAGTGCTGGGATTCTGGCTATTCCAAGGTCATCAATTATTCACACTGTCAATACTATCGACCGGCAGTGTTACATAAACAAATTATGGTGGCACTTAAACACAGGACTGGGGTGGGGAGCGGGGAGCGGGGGGGTTGAATGGCCTCATGGAGAAAAATGCGAGAGAAATGAGCGACTGCACCAGTGAGTTGCTGACATTGGAGAAAGTGTCTAAATGACCTCCATTTTACCCAGGCCTATGCTGAGTATTCCCTTCTTTATTTTCTTTCTCCCTCGCCCCCCCTCCCTCTCTCTCTCTTCCTCTCTTTTTTTGCTGTTTCTGCGCAGCATGTCAAGTGTCCTCATTCGCAGAGAGAATGACAAAAACGTCCTCTACACGGGCTAAAAATTGCACATCAATTACTTGAAGCAGTGGGGCCTTTCTTTTCAAGCAACTCATTATTTTTCTTTCTTTTTTTCTTTTCTTTTCTTTGTTATTTTAGAAAACTTAAATGTCAATATTTCTGTTCAAGTGTTCAAACATGACTTTTCATAATAAGGTGTAAGTACTTGTATAAGAAATATTTTTACAATATACAGTAAATATATATTTACATTATATATATATTTGTTGTGACCAGGCAAAATGGAGATGAAATCATCACCATGGCAAAAACAAAATATTATGGCCGGCTTTGGAGCCATTGTTTTGAGCTAGCTGCATAAAATAGGCAGGCAGACGCATTCACAAATGCCTTGGAGGGCAAACTGGGCACTCTCTCTCTCTCTCTCTCTCTCTCTCTCTCTTTCTCTCTCTCTCTCTCTCTCTCTCTCTCTCTCTCTCTCTTTCTTTCACTCTCTCTTCAATTATTAAAATGGCATGCCGGTGTGGCCGTGGCTGAGTCTCAGTGAGGGGAAAGAGAGAGCTGCTTGCCTGCCTGCAAGATCCTTTGAGCTCCTATGTGTACCGGCTGAAACCAATAACCAGAATTTAATTCACAGCTCACAGTGGTGGAGAAAATAATAATGCGAGAGGATGAAAATCGACACAAGCACACACAAGCACACACATGCAAACGCACACACACACACACATACAGTACACGCACGCCTGCCCGCACGCACACACACAAACACATACACAAGCACGCACGCACGCACACAAAAAGACAGGCCCACATACACACGCAAAATAATAAATTCAGTATAACTCAAAAACACAAGCGTTGTTACAACACAGTAGTTCCCCACCTCCCTTCACTCCATCACCCCCCCCCCACCCCAACAAAAACCCTCCTACATCTTAGGCATTACAACAAGGCAGCCGTGCTAACAGGGTTGAGGGGCATAGGGGTGTACGTGTGTGTGTGTGTGTGTGTGTGTGTGTGTGTGTGTGTGTGTGTGTGTGTGTGTGTGTGTGTGTGTGTGTGTGTGTGTGTGTGTGTGTGTGTGTGTGTGTGTGTGTGTGTGTGTGTGTGTGTGTGTGTGTGTGTGTGTGTGAGGGGGTGTATGCGAGCGAGCCAAAGTGCGTACATGGCGGCTAGCGTGCGTGCGCCATATTGCGGGGAGGGAGGTCTACACCAGAAATGAGAATACAAAGGCCTGTGTTCTCATTTTCAGCGGCGAAGGCCCCAGCAGGACCGCTGAAACTTGCTTGATTTCCCCAGTCCAATTATATCGCGGCGCGCGCGGATCCTTCCAGAATAGCAACGAGACGCCGGGGGAGCGCCAGCCTCAGCCCCAGCCCAGCCTAAGCGCGGCGGCGGCGCCTAATGGAGTCCCCGAAGTTGACTCCATTTCATTGCTCCTAACTAATGGGCTGTGATGTTTTCCCAAACTGGCTGCCGCGGCTCGGCCCCCTGGAAGCTAATCTAGTCGACGGAGGCGGCGGAGGGACTATGACACCCCTTAACGCTCCTCCAAGCACCCCCCCCACACACACACACACACACACGCGCGCACACACGCACGCACGCACGCACGCACGCACGTACACACACACACACACACACATCCCCTGAAACCACACTGTACCACCATCACCAAACCTGCTCTGTACCACCATCCCTCCCCATCCCTCCTCTGCTCCCTGTCATTCCTCCTCTTCTCATTCTCCCCTTGCATAATTCTCTGACATCACTATGGCATTACTAATCACTACATGGTATCCTGAGGAGACAAAAAAAGAATAAAAATTGGCAGCGGGTCTCTTCATGGAAGGTCTATGCCACACCTTCATATACCACCCACTCTATCCCCCATTCCCAATCCGACGCCACTTCACCCCCCATCCAACATTCTCTTCTCCGACTCCTGCCCAATGATTCTCCTCCTCTTCTCTCTTCCTCTCTTTCTCCCCTTGCATAATTCTCTGACATCACTAAGGCATTACTAATCACTACATGGTGTCCTGAGGAAAAGGAATAAAAATGTACTCTTGCTCTTCTCTGTCTTTCAATCTCTGTCTCTCTGCCTGTCTGTCTCTCTGCCTGTCTGTTTGTCTGTCTGTCTGTCTGTCTGTCTGTCTGTCTGTCTGTCTGTCTGTCTGTCTGTCTGTCTGTCTGTCTGTCTGTCTCTCTCTCTCTCTCTCTCTCTCTCTCTCTCTCTCCCTCCCTCTCTCTCTTTCTGTGTCTATGATGTCTGTCTGTCTGTCTGTCTGTCTGTCTGTCTGCCTCTCTCTCTCTCTCTCTCTCTCTCTCTCTCTCTCTCTCTCTCTCTCTCTCTCTCTCTCTCTCTCTCTCTCTCGTTCTCTCTCTTGCTCTCTCTCTCTCTGACAATAATGTCTGTCTGCCTCTCTCTCTCTCTCTCTCTCTCTCTCTCTCTCTCTCTCTATCCATCTCTGACTCTCCCTTCTCTCTATTATTCTATATCTGTGTCTGTCTGTGTATATAATGTCTGTTATTGTGTGTGTGTGTGTGTGTGTGTGTGTGTGTGTGTGTGTGTGTGTGTGTGTGTGTGTGTGTGTGTGTGTGTGTGTGTGTGTGTGTGTGTGTGTGTGTGTGTGTGTGAGAGAGAAGGTACTATGTCTCCTCTCGTTGGCCTCTCTCCCCTGGTTTATGTCCATTTCCCTGCAGTATAAATGTGGCTGCATGGGATGACTGGTGGGTGGCTGCTGACCAATAGCACATGGCCATTCTAGCAGGCGTGCCAGCCTGGTGGTCTGCTCTACGCACCGGACGTTTAGAGGGCCTTCGTTTTACTGGACACAAGAGAGCCACTGGGAGCAGAGGGGGTGAAACACACACACACACATTAACACATGTATTGCACGCGATTTCACACACACAATGCACGCACGCATGCACGAACGCACACACACACACACACACACATGCACAGACACACATATACGTACACACAGACTCATATAAACAGATAGACACGGGCAGATCACAAACAAACATGAACACGCACAAGCACGCACACACTCGAACAGACACACAAGCGGCATGCGCAATCAAACTACGGTGGCCAAGAGGAGTTGAATGGTTCTCCTGTGGCCGTGCGAGTCCAAGAGGCTGAATGGCAGGACATAAATCCAGTCTGATGTGTCCCTCTCCAGCCATATTGCAGTCCCCTCCAGATGGCCCTAGGACAGGCCACTGACATCCCTGCCAGAGTGCATGAGTTTGTGTGTGTCTAAGTGTGTGTGTCTAAGTGTGTGTGTGTGTGTGTGTGTGTGTGTGTGTGTGTGTGTGTGTGTGTGTGTGTGTGTGTGTGTGTGTGTGTGTGTGTGTGTGTGTGTCTGTGTCTGTGTGTCTGTGTGTCTGTGTGTGTGTGTGTGTCTGTGTGTGTATCACACACAAGTGTATGCCTATTGGTGTTAGTGAGTGTGTGTCTGTCTCTTAGTGTTTCTTCTTGTGCGAGGCAAACCGAACTGGAAAAATATGAAATGGTGTGCGCAACATTAAATAGATGAAAAAAAGATTACACGGCTTTTAGAGAGATTTTCTGCATTAAGAATTTCCTTTGCCATCAAATTCACTTCAGACGGCACAAGTTTAAATGAGTCGTCCCCTCAGTATCCGTGTAATTGCCACTTATTATTTCATAGAAATTGATTTAGGAATGATTTTCTGACATAAAATTGCCACTTACGACACTGAGGGAAAGAATAAAAAATGTGCGCTGAAAAATTTGCAATTATGTGTCTGTGAGGTTCAAAGGCAGGAGACAGCCGGTAATGCGCTGGTTATAGATACCGGTAATGCGCTGTTAAATGCAAAGAAATGTAATTAAATGAAGCGCAGAATAATGCCCCCCAAAAATGTAATTCCCGCTCAAAGAACGTGTTTAATTTAATCCAGGGCCCCCACCCATCCTGGTATAACTCATCTAGTCACATAATAAATGTATTGCACCCGGCCTAAAGAAACGGTGGGGGTGGGGGGGTGTGGGGGGGTGGGGTGGGGGGTGGAAAGGGGCGAGGGGGTGTGCTTTTTTTAGGTGGCACTGTAGAGGTTAATTATCCTCCCTAATTACCTCTGAAAACGTCAAACATTTGTTTTACCCCCCCTTAATTGACAAGAAAATTAACCGAACCGCATTAGTCTGTGCGTGTGTGTGTGTGTGTGTGTGTGTGTGTGTGTGCGCGCGCGTGCGTGTGTGTGTGTGTGTGTGCGCGTGTGCGTGTGTGTGTGTGTGTGTGTGTGTGTGTGTGTGTGTGTGTGTGTGTGTGTGCGTGTGTGCGTGTTTAAGTGCGCGTGTATGTGTGAGAGAGCGTTTGCTCTCAAAGCCCATTGTATAATGCTCAGGAGTGTCTCTACGTCTGGCGATATATAAAAGGCAATTACAGAGGGAGGGGGCTCCTGTGTTAGTCTGTAGTGGCTTTTAAGTCATTACAAACCAGCGCCGTAAATTCAGTCCAGATAAGAGGCGCGAGGCGAGGCGTTGCGGTGCGTACGTAATTACGGGGTGCTATGTGGGTATGTGCCAGCCCTTATGGCAGCCCTTGAACAGCAGACAGGAGAACAGCAGAGATACTGTACTGTATGTTCCTCCCACTGATCTCTCTACAGCAACAGTAGGAGTAACAGTGGCAGTCAGATCAGGACCACAACCACCACCACCAGGAAACTGACAGGAGGGGACTAAGGGAACAGTTGTTCAGGGCCCAGGAAAGGGGGGGGGGAGAGAGACAAGAATTGGGTCCAATACTGTATGTACTGTATGGAGAAGGGGGATCATTTATATGACTTTTCCCGGGGCCTGGTAAAAGCTTCCAGTGGCACCTGACCACCGCTGTCGCCATGGTGACAGCACCACCTCCATCAGCGCGAGTATTCACCAGGTGATCAATATCACTCTCCTCCAGCCGCTGCCATGTTATTATGCGCCACCGCACTGTGTCATTACAGATGAGTACTTTAACAAAATAACTGCTCTGACTGTATGGACCGTTAGCAGCATATATTATGTATCTCCTCACTCACTCACTCACCCCATTCATTCTACAACCACCTCTAAATACATGGGTTCTAAATTGTTATTTTCTCCTGGCTGTGCGACACTAGCTGCGCGCAACTCAACCTCTGATCGGTCATACAATTAGCTCACGTGGTTGGCTGCCAGTGTCTTGCCCCTCCTCATAACATAGTTTATAAACACGGTGAACCCATGTATACTGTACATAGAATGAGATAGCTTATATAGCTGGTTTGGGTTTGGTTCTTCTGTTGGGATGATCTTCCACTGTTGCATGGGCCTATTGGGATGATGCAATAGTGAGCTCTAGTGTAAAGGTCTTCAGCATTCAAATCCTACTGCAGTGCTTAAACACATGTCCATGGGCCTGTGAATAACCTGAGTTGTTTTGACTTGACATGACTTTTGCACTGTCATCCATGGCTTAACCCCTTCATGCACAGCCTCTATGATACATAAGCTTGTTAACAAATTGTCTTAATCTGTTACTTAAGGCTGTCAGTAATGTCATGGAAATGGTATGATGGAGTTATTTTTTTTCAGCAGTGGGTTAGATTGCAAGTGATACCCTTCTGTGTTGCAAAGTCATATGTCCTTGATTAATGCACCCAAATATATAGTAGGCCTGTATTACTCAAGGAGGGGTGGCCTGGCCCTGGCACACTGGGTAAAGATAACAGAGTCAGCCCGCTGTATTTGTGAATGCAACCCATGGTTGAAAATTGCACATCGGCTTCCGAGTGACAGCAAAGCCCCCATTCCTCCAACGTGTTGATCTCGTTTACAGAGGACATAATGCCTTAATTGGATGAAGCCTTACTTCAGAGGGCATGGCCTAGTCAGACTAGGCGGCTAAGTCATCTGTCCATGACCCAAAGAGGCCACCAAAGCCAAACCAATTGAGGGTATGGGAGGGGGGGAGGAGGGGGTAATCCCCATCCTATCCCTGGACCACAGTGCACCCATCTGGGCATGCAGAGAGTGCCCCTTTCCTGTAGTACAGCCACGTGGTTTCTGGCTGACTCTCCAAGAAAATGACGCAATGCACCTTCCTGCTACTTAAATAACAGAAACACAAAATGAATGCCTTTTGTGTTAGTTAGCTAAAGTGACCATTTATTTCTCACGCAAGTCATTGAGCCAATGAATAACAGCTGCTTCAAAAACAGAAATAAAAAAGTAAAACAGCTTTAACCAGAGGTGGTGGAAATGTTATTAAATCTGACTGCTAGTGCTAAGGACTTCTCCCTCCACCTCCAAAAGCCTGTCTCAAAAACAAACACGTCAACAATTCTCTTTCTAATTAAAGGCAACAGTACTGTGCTACACAGGGCCAAGAATCACTTAAGGGCTTAATAACTTAAGGAGCCAGGTGTTTTGCAGTCTGTTGCTGTCAACTGCACTGATTACCGGTCCTGCCCTTCCATATTAGTTTGCTTCTCCCCAGCCAGAAGATCTTAACCAGACTACTGACACGAGCTGATAGGGTTACAGTTCAAACCCAGTAATCCAATTGTGTCATTGACTAATGGCTAATTGGCAAGAGACATTGGATAAAACCATGGCGTCACTCCAGCGGCATTGTAGGACACGAGGCTATTTATGTTCGGCACCAATAACGCAGTGCTGTAGCACTACACACGGTCAAAGGTAGCAACAGTATCTCTGACACGGTAGGGTAGCTTACTACAGTATGGCTGATCATAAAGACTCAACATGAAAAACAAAACAAGTGTGAGCTTAAAGTGTCATTGATTATTTAACTTTCGTGAGGTGGAAAATGAGCAAAGCCACAAATGGTGCTGTGACACTTTCAGAGAAAAAACAAACAAAGGAATCCAGGTATACTGTAGAATAGATATTGAGAGGATTTGAAGGATTTGGCACTTTTGTTCTATGTGTTCTACAGGAGATCAACGTTAAAGGCATCTCTTGTGGACTAATCTGTTGGACAATTTTTGTGCTCCATTCCTTGGGGGTGGCGGGGGATATAAAGGCCCTCTGCTCCATTCCTTGGGGGTGGTGGGGGTCTGGAGCTCATCAGATGGGGCTGAGGATTTCCAGCCCAAAACATGCTCAAGTCCCACCTGGAAGCACTAAATCCCGCCCAATTCTATTGATTTCTATGGCCAAAAATTTGCCATTTTTTACCTGCAGACGGCCATCCTAAGCAGCCCAATTGGGCGGGAAATTGCCCAATCTGGCAACACTGGTCTGAAGGCCCTCTGCTCCATTCCTTAGGGGTGGTGGTGGGGGGAGGGGGGGTCTGAAGGCCCTCAGATGGGATTTCGGCTGCGTCTCCTCAGGGGTGACGATGCTGCCACTGAACGCGATAATCCTCTCAGCGGCGCAGAAATGAAATAAGGCGATGCTATCAGACGCTACGCAACAGCAGCAGCTCCTATCGTATCAGCCAGGATGTGGTGGCGGTATCATCTCCAGATGGACACAGGCTCGAACAGCAAAATGCCACTACACCATTAAATATGCATTACCTGACCACATGAGTGCACGCGTGCAGGTACGCACGCATGCACATATGCACGCACGCACACACGCACACGCATACACTCACGCATGCACGCACACACACGCACAATGTACTTCATTTTAACCAGCAATCTGAAATCAGTAAGTTTAATAACATTTCATGAAATGTGTTTTCGTTCACTAAAATCAAATATGAGTGATAAATCTTTTACAGTAGCAAAACGGAATACAAGGAATGAATGAAAAATGAGCTAGTTTCTACGGTAGCTTTCTGGAATATATTATTCTGTCATAAGTCTATTGTGAGATACACAGCAGATATAAAATTCCTTCTAGCCTCTGTCAATTACGGGTTGTTGTAGAGGATACAAACACACAAAGATAAGAGAGGTCTCTGCACTGTGGATGCCTTAAAGTAACATTATGAGGTGAAAGCAAGGAGGCTATTTGTTATGATCAAAGTGATAAATTCTTTGAAGTTTTTCTTCGTTCTCATGTTGTGGAAATTCTCAGAGAAAGAGATGGGCAAAATAGAGTGGATAACAAGACCATACGACAGTACTACACAACACTCCATAGAGTGGATAACAAGAGCATAGGACTGTAGTACACAACACTCCATAGGATGCATATATTGGGTGAAATGAGACTGTAACTAAAGCTAAAACCACACTATACATCAATGGTTCCCAAGGTCTATCAGTGGGTACCCCCTTTTGGATCTCAGAATATCCGCTCCCCCCTACACCCCAATATTTCCATTAATAGTTTGTCTGCTAATATTGCTAGAAATTCACTGGAAAGCAAACATATCTATTAACCATACACATGTCACTAATCCATTTATGGAATTATGTTAGCTGTTAACCTGTGGATTTCCTGTCCCTCCTGCCCACAACCCCATCTCTACTGTCCCCTTAATGGTCCCAACTCCCAGTTTAGGAACTACTGCTACACACAATATACAATAACCTATTAAGCTATAGGTGCTTTTTCTTCAAGGAGAGACCTACAGCAATAACATCTAAAAGCTTTCAGAAACACTGAGAAATAACATGGAATTATTTATTAGGTAGAACCAAGATCATCATTTTATGAGCGCATGTAAGGCATAAATGGCTTAAAAAAACAAAACAGTGGAAGATATTCTGTCCAATTCACCATCCACACCAAAACTTGTGCTGCCTGCCCTCCGGAAAAGCAGCAGCCTAAATGGCACAGCAACACATCCGATAAAGCCGCAGGAAAATGGAGGGGCATTACGAGCGGAGCGCAGAGCCCAATCACGGGCAAGCGCAAGAGAGAGAGGCGAAATGAGGAAAGGCAGCGGGAGGCCGCGGGAGAAAGATGTACTCGTGTGTCATAAAAGACCGCATGAAGCCCCACCACAGCCACAGCCACAGCCATCCAATGAATTCCTAGGGTCTGACATTGAGATTGCAGATGGATAAGTGTGCCTTAAAACCACATCCCCCGACAAAAGGAAAGAGAGAGATACGGGGGAGAGAGAGAGGGAGATGGAGAGAGAG
>NC_085863.1:33607053-33613949 GCF_034702125.1 Engraulis encrasicolus
AAGAGCTGTGATGTGAAATGGGGGGCTTAGCTCGGCGTGCTTGGCCTGTTGCTCTCCTCCATAAATTCCCTCCTCTCCCCGGACCGAGTGGCCGCCCGACGCTGATGCTGATGGATCCTGCAGGCGGGAGGGAGGTAGGCTTGGCCTTAACCAGAGCCACAGCCACAGCCTAGCCACCCGTGAGGGATTTATATACTCTGGCTTATTTGTTTGGCAGCACGAGCCATTAAAAATCCCTGGCAGGGCGCCGTGGAGAGGAGAGGAGAGGAGAGGAGAGGAGAGGAGAGGAGAGGAGAGGAGAGGAGAGGAGAGGGTAGGAGAGGAGAGGAGTGGACAGGATTTTAAGACCAATAACTAATTGCATTTTCATAGCTGAGCTTTCCTCTCTTCATAAAATGTACAGTGGAATCGAGAAAAGGAAAATAAAAAACAACATTAAGTTAAGCGTCAATCCAATTTTGCTGAACATCAACTACGATGACATTATTATAACAAGTGATAACAAGCTCGGTACATAAATAAAACAATGACTCATGATTATTTTACTTTCTAATGACAGCATCAACTACACTATGCTAATACAGCAGATAATGTGTTACAGTTTTTCTCGATTGCCTCCACACAAGTTCTGGTACTTCACACACAATTCTCGGAACATCTCACCCATTTCCCAACTCCCCTAACCAATGTCACTGAACACTAAGCTCAATTCCTTCTTTACACTCACATTTCAGTTTTATAACAGACTCTTTTCAAACCACTACACACAATTCTCTGGATTACACACAATTTTCATGAAGAAAATCCCTGGTTGTCGCATTGAACACACTGCCATTCAAAATACTAAAATGAACTGCCATACTATGTTCACTTCCTCATCACAATGGCAAGCTCTCTTCATACCGGTTTACAATCTGAAATCATCACCCCATAAGGACACACATTGCATGTGATATTGATGAAAACATGAGTGGATGCAATGAGAAAACACATTTGTTTAGCTTTTGAACTCCAAAATATGTTATACAAGAGATCACTTTCATGTGGTTACCCAATATTTTACAATAAATTTAAAAGTGTACTTTTTAAATGTCAAAGAAATATGTAAAATATATTTTTTGCCACACATCTGTGTACTCCGAGTCTAAAAACAATATTTCAGCATTTTACTACAGAAAAATACCCTATTTAGTAAGTAGAACAGTGAAGAAAATAAGTTTCTACTGTGTGTCAAGTTTAGTATAAAGTTTTTCCTTGTGCATATTAGTGTTCAATGGTTCACATAAGAGTGTATTAAAACGACTGCTTGTGCGTGTCATTTGAGAACAAAATGACCTTTTTAGAAGCGAGTACATTGTTTTGAGACAAGATGTGCATTTTTCAGAGGTAGTGAGGAGTTTTGCCCGCTGCCCGTGTGAGGTATGGAGATTTGTGTGTAGAGTTTTGAGAATTCGAGAACTGTTTCCGAAAATTGTGTGTAAGCAATCGAGAAAAACTGTAATGGTGTTACATTACAGTTTTTCTCGATTGCTTACAAGCAATTTTCAGAATCAGTTCTCGAATGGCATTGTGTAGGCATTCGAGAAAAACTGTAATATAGAAGGTATTAACATAACAGAAATATTTTGCATTGACTTCAGCTACTTGAGTAGTGAGCAGTCGTAGTGATCATTTGACCGAACAGTGTCAGCCCGTGAGGCAGCAGCTCATGTTGGACAGCAGAGATGGACATCCAGGTTCAAATCCTGTCATGGACATCCCATGTTCAGAAAGGAAAACGCCCTGCCACATTGTTTCAACTAATGCATTGAAAACAGTAATTAACAATAAATTAGCAGAGCTTAAAAATCAGGTACAGTAGGTGAGCTAAATAGATCACCTGTGTTCAAAATCCCTAGCAGAGGAAATGCATGAAAGCCATGGCTTTGGATTTTTCAATGAAGTGTGTCTGCTTCTGTTATAATAATAACTGTATTTGTAAGCACAATTTCATACTGGACATGCAGCTCAATGTGTTGGCCAGTGGCATGCTGCTGTTTGAGGGCTAAGCGGTGCAGTGAGGCCTGGCTGGGCCTTTGACCTGACTACCGCTGGTAGGATGTGGCTGCGGGCAGGGTGCCCTGTTGGCTCCCTAGAGATACTGCTGTATGGCTTTGGTGACTGTCTGACCAGACAAGAGCAGGAGGGGAAGAAAAGATAGAGAGAAGCAGAGAGCCGATATATGAAAGTAGAGAGAAGATGGAGGGAGGGAATGGAGGAAAGAAAGGATGAATGGAGAGAAGAAGATGATCGGTGAAGGAAGTGAGAGGAATGATGGACAGAGGCAGAGAAAGGATAAATGAAAGGAAAGAGAGAAAGGAGGGAGGGAAGGTACAACAGGATGCACAGGAGAGAAGAAAATGGGGGAAGTGTTGAAGGAGGTATATGAAGAATGGAGGGAAGCAGAATAAGGGGAAAGGAGAGAAAAGATGGGGCTCCAATATGAGTTCCCTGCGGGGAGCGGCTTGACCCGAGCACAGCGGAGATAGTGGAGCGGTTAACTGCTCATATACCCCATAATAGTTCACTTTGGTATGCAAGTATGAAAATTGGCACACGTGTTCTTTAGAATGCACTCTTTCAGCAGAGGGCGTTGTCCAAGCAAAAATCCAAGATGGCCGCCATTTTTTCAAGATGGCCACCTTCTCCAATTGAAAATAAGGTCAGAAATAGTTCACTTTGGTATGCAAGCATGGAAATTGGCACACATGTTCATTAGAATGCACTCTTTCAGTAAAGGGTGTTGGCTGTGCAAAAATCCAAGATGGCCGCCATTTTTCAAGATGGCTACCATCTCCAGTTGTAAATAAGGGCAAAAAATACTTTCCTTAGGTATGCAAGCATGAAAATTGGCAGACGTGTTCATTAGAATACACTCTATTGGCACAGGGCATTGGCGGCGTAAAAATCCAAGATGGCCACCATTTTTCAAGATGGCCACCCTCTACACTTACAAATAAGGAGAGGAATAGCTTACTTAATGATGAGAGTTTGAGATTTGGCACAAATGTCAACTATGGTCAATGTTTTGAAAGACAGGCATTGGTTTCAGTAAAAACCAAGATGGCCGCCGTTTTCAAGATGGCCACCCTTTCCACGTAAATAAGACCAAGAATACTTCGCTTAGCGATATGAGCATGAAATCTGGCACAAATGTTCATTGGAATCCACTCTTTCAAAAAGAGGTGTTGGCCAAAGGGAAATCCAAGATGGCCACCATTGTTCAAGATGGCTTCACTTTCCACTTGTAAGTTGTAAGGCCAATAATAGTTCAGTTAAAGACGCAAGGATGAAATTTGGAACACATGTTCATTAGAATCCACTCTTTGAAATAAGGACATTGACCATAGGAAAATCCAAGATGGCTGAGATATTTCATGATGGCTATCATCTCAACTAATAATTCCTAATGTTGCCTGCTTTTAGTTACTTCCATGGAAAAAACATACATACATTTAAAAAAGGTTGGTTGTTTTCGACAAAACCTTGTCAGGTGGAATATAAAAGGACCAGGCAGGTCCTAGAGTTACACTTTACATCTGCAATTTCACTAGGCCTTGCACGCAAGAATAAACGTCTAGCATTCACACTTTCTACACTTAGCAAACTCTTCACAACTCTTTGCAATGGTTGCCTTCTCCATTCTTCATCAACCTTCTCCCATCTTCAGTCAGCTGGATTTGTAACTTCTGGCTGGCAGACTTGTCTTAACCTACACCCAGCCTGCTTGACTTGTTGCATCTTTAGTGTGATGTATCAGTTCAACTATTGTTTGAGGAATTTCTTCATATAGTCTTGCCTTTCTGGCAAAATGTTTATGTCTTGTATCATCAATACAATCTGCAGCACTGAACTTCCCAATCATGAACGCCACTACTTTCTACAGAACCCTAGTGTCGTCCTCCTCAATGTTCGGGGAGAGATGGTTACTGGAGTGACCTCTGTAAAACTGCCCCAAGTCTGCTATGTGGTCTCCTTTTCTTTTTAAAATTTCATCAGTGGTTTTGAAGACTGAGACCACATCACAACTTGCGAAAGCATTAAAGAACAACATGTCTTTGACCTTCTCTAGGCCAGCAGTCCTGTTAAGGTGGTGAATATCAATCAATCAAATGCTCTGGCTTTGAGCACACATCAGCCACAGCTGCTGCACATGTATGCTTTGCTGAGTGGGGGAAATTGCCATTAAGTACATTCGACATGTCATCAACGCAGACATGCACATGCAGACAGCAATGCATCCTGGATGAAAATGCTGCATGACGGTTAGATTTCCTGTCAAACTTCGAAATTTCGTCAACGTTGCGTTGACGAGGTGACATGTCACATGGTATAAAACTATCGCGGGATGAATGCGGCTGCAGTCAGATCTGGCAACCTCTGCAGTTGCTTATCCCCTTCAACACTCGTCGGTGGACTGCCTCAGAGGTCACGCGCCCATGAACTGGTTGGTCAACAACTCACTCACGTGTGTATATGGGTCTTGTCTCACACCTCTACCCAAGTTTGCGCAGGTCCCCACTTCAGCTCCTCCTCACTGCCTGTCCCCCACTCCTCACACGTGGTGTGTTAGTAGAGCAAACCGGTGCGAGCTCATCGTCTCGTTCATATTTGTGGCCGACTTTAAATGCTCTGTATTTAATAACACCCACATCGTGACAACAAGTTCTCGCTCACGTGCTTCGTCAATGTTGATCGACAGCAACACAAGTCGTATGGGGCTAATGGCACAATGGCATGGACACATATGTGGCAATTGGCTTTCTCTTGGGGAATATGCATCTCATTCAGAAAGATGGGGTTTTTTTGGCGAGCCAAGTGCTTCAGGTAAATGTTATATTGTAAACTTTACGTAACCAAGTTTGGTGTAGACATCTGAACAACCAAAAAATAAACCTGCTCTAACTTGGTCAGGACACTCTCAAAACCACTACAGTTCTCCTCCTCTCAAACCTTTTGACCACAGTCAACTCAATGAGAGGTGTAGGAGGTGGTGTTACCAGTATAGCATTATACCTGGATTCCAATGGCTTTCCCTTTGTAAACACGGTGTAGTAGCAAGGTCAAAAGGATATAGCTGTGGGTTCCCTCAACTGGTCAGCAAAGAGTTAAAAGGGCAGTCACTACAATACACTTGACTTGTCTGGGGGTGAGAAAGTTGGCTATTCTGAGGTATGTTGGCATTTATCTGTGGATATGTCCAAGAATAGTTAAAATCCAGAAGATTGCTGAAAACTGGTAAGTCTTCAGGGCAACTGGACATCCCATTGCAGAGTTGAGAATATCTCAGACAGGTGCAAATGCTAGCTTGGTCTAATTTACCCAGCCTTATGAAGTTTACGATCATGCTTTTCGTTTTTCATGAAGTAATTATAGATACTACAAATCAGTTAACTATAAGGAATCATAGATGGAATGAAGCCATCTTCCATTTTCCTTTGGCCAGCACCCTGTTACTCAAAGAGTGGATTCTAAAAAAACATGTTGTGCCTAATGTCATGTTTGCATCATTAAGTCAACTAGGCCATCACCGTATAGTATATGCATGAAAAGGGTGGCCATCTTGAACAAGAGGCAGCTACTATGGATTTTTTTTCCATGGCCAACACACTGTTTTGAAAGAGAGGATTCTTATGAACATTTGCCCAATATTTCATTCCTGCATCATTGAGGTAAGTATTCTTAGACTTATTTACAAGAGGAGAGGGTGGATATCTTGAAAAATGGCAGCCATCTTGATTTTTTGTGTTTGCCAATGTTTTTTGTGAAAGAGTGCATCATATGAACACTTGTGCCTAACCGCATTCTTGCATCATTAAGTGAACCATTCTTGGCCTTATTTACAAGTGTAGCGGGTGGCCATCTTGAAAAATGGTGGCCATCTTGGATTTTTACGTCGCCAATGCCCTGTGCCAATAGAGTGTATTCTAATGAACATGTGTGCCAACTTTCATGCTTGCATACCAAAGGGAACTATTTTTTGCCCTTATTTACAACTGGAGATGGTAGCCATCTTGAAAAATGGCGACCATCTTGGATTTTTGCACAGCCAACACCCTGTACTGAAAGAGTGCATTCTAATGAGCATGTGTGCCAATTTCCATGCTTGCATACCAAAGTGAACTATTTCTGGCCTTATTTTCAATTGGAGAAGGTGGCCATCTTGAAAAAATGGCGGCCATCTTGGATTTGTGCTTGGACAACGCCCTCTGCTGAAAGAGTGCATTCTAAAGAACACGTGTGCCAATTTTTATGCTTGCATACCAAAGTGAACTATCATGGGCCTTATCTGCTCTGCTAATAGGGGAAATGGCGCTCAGGTTTGTTTACATTGTTTCCAGCTGAAATGGGAACGGGAGACATGAAGGTACGGTTGGGAGGATGTGGAGGTCTTTGTGTGTGCATCTATGTGTCTTTTTTCTCTGTATGTCAGAATTCCTCTGTGTCTCACAGGGTGAATTATCCTTGCTGCTGTAGCCCTGAGACCAGATCAATGGCTCTTCTCTCTGACGGCTTACAGGGCTCTCTTGTGTGAGGCTAACACCACTTTCATACCTATGGTCAGGGTCAGACTTAGGTTACCTGACCTGTGCGCCAAACCATCTTTAGGCCAAACACACTAAATCAACAGGTCATGATGGATTCTTAGCCTAAGAAAATGAACAGCCTGGGAACAAGGCCAAAATCAGCACTAGTTAGGTGCTTTGTCACAATGTAGTACGTGATTTGTGATAATAATGCACATATAACAATAATAATAATAGGAAATACACTGCAGGATTATGTAGCTTGAATAGGAGCCAGCAGCGCTATGCTAAAAACGATTTGTTATTTCTCGGAAATTATGGGATGCATTT
>NC_085863.1:33614047-33624047 GCF_034702125.1 Engraulis encrasicolus
TCTCCGACTCTGACTCTGACATGCGACTCTGAGTCTGACTCTGACATGCGACTCTGAGTCTGACTCTGACATGCAACTCCGACTCCGACTCCGACTCCAACTCCGACTCTGACTCTGACATGCGACTCTGAGTCTGACTCCAACTCCGACTCTGACATGCGACTCTGAGTCTGACTCTGACATGCGACTCTGACTCTGACTCTGACATGCGATTCTGACTCTGACTCTGACATGCGACTCTTAACATGCGACTCTGAGTCTGACTCTGAGTACGAGGATGTCCTAAAATGGACACCGTACGCGTGCGTGTCTGTCTGTGTGTGTGTGTGTGTGTGTGTGTGTGTGTGTGTGTGTGTGTGGCTGTGAGTGAGTGTGTGTGGACAGGCCGGGCCCCATCCTTTCCCATTTCACAAGAGAGGAAGAGCTGTGATGTGAAATGGGGGGCTTAGCTCGGCGTGCTTGGCCTGTTGCTCTCCTCCATAAATTCCCTCCTCTCCCCGGACCGAGTGGCCGCCCGACGCTGATGCTGATGGATCCTGCAGGCGGGAGGGAGGTAGGCTTGGCCTTAACCAGAGCCACAGCCACAGCCTAGCCACCCGTGAGGGATTTATATACTCTGGCTTATTTGTTTGGCAGCACGAGCCATTAAAAATCCCTGGCAGGGCGCCGTGGAGAGGAGAGGAGAGGAGAGGAGAGGAGAGGAGAGGAGAGGAGAGGAGAGGAGAGGAGAGGAGAGGAGAGGAGAGGAGAGGAGAAGAGAGGAGAGGAGAGGGGAGGAGAGGAGAGGAGTGGACAGGATTTTAAGACCAATAACTAATTGCATTTTCATAGCTGAGCTTTCCTCTCTTCATAAAATGTACAGTGGAATCGAGAAAAGGAAAATAAAAAACAACATTGAGTTAAGCGTCAATCCAATTTTGCTGAACATCAACTACGATGACATTATTATAACAAGTGATAACAAGCTCGGTACATAAATAAAACAATGACTCATGATTATTTTACTTTCTAATGACAGCATCAACTACACTATGCCAATACAGCAGATATTGTGTTACAGTTTTTCTCGATTGCCTCCACACAAGTTCTGGTACTTCACACACAATTCTCGGAACATCTCACCCATTTCCCAACTCCCCTAACCAATGTCACTGAACACTAAGCTCAATTCCTTCTTTACACTCACATTTCAGTTTTATAACAGACTCTTTTCAAACCACTACACACAATTCTCTGGATTACACACAATTTTCATGAAGAAAATCCCTGGTTGTCGCATTGAACACACTGCCATTCAAAATACTAAAATGAACTGCCATACTATGTTCACTTCCTCATCACAATGGCAAGCTCTCTTCATACCAGTTTACAATCTGAAGTCATCACCCCATAAGGACACACATTGCATGTGATATTGATGACGACATGAGTGGATGCCATGAGAAAACCTATTTGTTTAGTTTTTGAACTCAAAAATATGTTATACAAGACATAACTTTACAGTTTTTCTCGATTGCCTCCACACAAGTTCTGGTACTTCACACACAATTCTCGGAACATCTCACCCATTTCCCAACTCCCCTAACCAATGTCACTGAACACTAAACACAATTCCTACTTAACACTCAAATTCCAGTTTTAAAACACACTCTTTTCACACCATTACACACAATTCTCTGGATTACACTCAATTTTCATAAAGAAAAACACTGGGTTTCTCATGGAACACACTGTCATTCACAACACTACAATCAACTGCAACTATGTTCACTTCCTCATCACATGGGCAAACTCTCTTCATACCGGTTTACAATCTGAAATCATCACCCCATAAGGACACACATTGCATGTCATATTGATGAAAAATGAGTGGATGCAAGGAGAAAACCCATTTGTTTAGTTTTTGAAGTCAAAAATATGTTATACAAGACATACTTGTAACTTTAATGTGGTTACCCAATATTTTACAATACATTAGTGCAATTTTTAAATATTTTTAAAAATATGTAAAATATATACACGTCTGTGTACTCCGAGTCTAAAAACAATATTTCAGTATTTTACTACAGAAAAATACCCTCTTTAGTAAGTAGAACACTGAAGAAAATAAGTTTCTACTGTGTTTCAAGTTGAGTTTTTTTTTTCATAGCAATAGGCTATACAGTAATGTAATGGGTTTTTTGTACTGCCAAATAGGCAGTGGGGTTTATCTTTGTGTTATTTTTGTGAAAAAGACATACAAATCTTTCTGTTTCTGTTTGTGTGTTGTGGGAATGAAGTTTTTCCAACTTATGTCACAGTATCCATGCAATCCAGAACAAAAAAAGCTCAAGTTACTGGGAGAAATTAGTTTTACCCTGTGCCCAACAGTGTTTTAATGGGTCTGCAAATGTGTATTGTAGTGACTGTCTGTGTGTGTCATTTGACGACAAAATGAGGTTTTTAGAAGAGAGTACATTGTTTTGAGACAAGACGTGCATTTTTCAGAGGTAGTGAAGAGTTTGGCCCGTTGTGTGTGAGGTTTGGAGATTTGTGTGTAGATTTTTGAGAATTCGAAGACCGATTCCGAAAATTGTGTGTAGGCAAACGAGAAAAACTGTAATGTGGTTACTCAATATTTTACAATAAATTAGTGCATTTTTTGCCACGCATCTGTGTACTCCGAGTCTAAAAACAATATTTCAGCATTTTACTACAGAAAAATACCCTATTTAGTAAGTAGAACAGTGAAGAAAATAAGTTTCTGCTGTGTGTCAAGTTTAGTATAAAGTTTTGCCTTGTGCATATTAGTGTTCAATGGTTCACTTAAGAGTGTAGTAAAATGACTGCTTGTGTGTGTCATTTGAGAACAAAATGACCTTTTTAGAAGCGATAACATTGTTTTGAGACAAGACCTGCATTTTTCAGAGGTAGTGAGGAGTTTTGCCCGCTGTGTGTGAGGTATGGAGATTTGTGTGTAGAGTTTTGAGAATTCGAGAACTGTTTTCCGAAAATTTTCAGAATCAGTTCTCGAATGGCATTGTGTAGGCATTCGAGAAAAACTATAATATAGAAGGTATTAACATAACAGAAATATTTTGCATTGACTTCAGCTACTTGAGTAGTGAGCAGTCGTAGTGATCATTTGACCGGACAGTGTCAGCCCGTGAGGCAGCAGCTCATGTTGGACAGCAGAGATGGACATCCAGGTTCAAATCCTGTCATGGACATCCCATGTTCAGAAAGGAAAACGCCCTGCCACATTGTTTCAACTAATGCATTAAAAACAGTAATTAACAACAAATTAGCAGAGCTTAACAATCAGGTACAGTAGGTGAGCTAAATAGATCACCTGTGTTCAAAATCCCTAGCAGAGGAAATGCAGGAAAGCCATGGCTTTGGATTTTTCAATGAAGTGTGTCTGCTTCTGTTATAATAATAACTGTATTTGTAAGCACAATTTCATACTGGACATGCAGCTCAATGTGTTGGCCAGTGGCATGCTGCTGTTTGAGGGCTAAGTGAGACCTGGATGGGCCTTTGACCTGACTACCACTGGTAGGATGTGGCTGCGGGCAGGGCGCCCTGTTGGCTCCCTACAGATACTGCTGTATGGCTTTGGTGACTGTCTGACCAGACAAGAGCAGGAGGGGAAGAAAAGATAGAGAGAAGCAGAGAGCCGATATATGAAAGTAGAGAGAAGATGGAGGGAGCGAATGGAGGAAAGGAAGGATGAATGGAGAGAAGAAGATGATCGGTGAAGGAAGTGAGAGGAATGATGGACAGAGGCAGAGAAAGGATAAATGAAAGGAAAGAGAGAAAGGAGGGAGGGAAGGTACAACAGGATGGACAGGAGAGAAGAAAATGGGGGAAGCAAGGAGTGTTGAAGGAGGTATATGAAGAATGGAGGGAAGCAGAACAAGGATGGGGGGAAGGAGAGAAAAGATGGGGCTCCAATATGAGTTCCCTGCGGGGAGCGGCTTGACCCGAGCACAGCGGAGAGGGGAAATGGCGCTCAGGTTTGTTTACATTGTTTCCAGCTGAAATGGGAACGGGAGACATGAAGGTACGGTAGGGAGGATGTGGAGGTCTCTGTGTGTGCATCTATGTGTCTCTGTCTTTTTTCTCTGTATGTCAGAATTCCTCTGTGTCTCACAGGGTGAATTATCCTTGCTGCTGTAACCCTGAGACCAGACCAATGGCTCTTCTCTCTGACGGCTTACAGGGCTCTCTTGTGTGAGGCTAACACCACTTTCATACCTATGGTCAGGGTCAGACTTAGGTTACCTGACCTGTGCGCCAAACCATCTTTAGGCCAAACACACTAAATCAACAGGTCATGATGGATTCTTAGCCTAAGAAAATGAACAGCCTGGGAACAAGGCCAAAATCAGCACTAGTTAGGTGCTTTGTCACAATGTAGTACTTGATTTGTGATAATAATGCACATATAACAATAATAATAATAGGACATACACTGCAGGATTATGTAGCTTGAATAGGAGCCAGCAGCGCTATGCTAAAAATGATTTGTTATTTCTCGGAAATTATGGGATGCATTTCTCGAAAGCGTAGTTGTTAGCCAGTAAGCAACTTGGGTGGTTGCCAATGGGGAAACGGCATAGAAAACAATAAAGTAGATAACATAGTTAGCAACTATGGTTTCAAGAAATGCACCCCTGTTTACTAGCAACACAACAGCTGCAGTTAAGACAGCAAGCTACAGGTCAAAGGTCAACCTCTGAAATAAATAACATTGCTTGAGGTAACTTTATCCTTAAACGCAATTTAATTGGGCAAAGCCAAGCCTGCTAACAGCTGGGATTATGTGCTAGGGTGATGTAACATGGAGTAAACGCACAAGATCTTTAGCAATTAGCAACTAGCAACCCGGACCGAGATGGACAGCACGGCTCAGCCTTTCCAGATGGAAACATACACGCGTGCTCACACAGACACACACACACATGCACACACACACACACACAAGCAAACGCACACACACGCAAACGCACACGCACACACACGCACGCACACACACACACACACAGCTACGTTCTGCCAGCCCTGAAAGTAAGGTCATTGAGTGTGTGGAATCAGTCACGTCAGCACAGCGGTCTGCCACACTGCTTTCCAAGAAACATTTGCTTTCCACGAACAACACTACAGAGCCATCGGTCACTCTGCCTGTCAAGTGCAATTCAAAACATCTCCAGAGTAATCCCAGCCTACAATATATGGGCTGCCGGCATGCAACCACATGTAATTCAAGTCTGAGTATTGAAAAAAAAGAATATCTCTAACTAGACATTTCTCTTTCCAAAATGGAGATATAGAAACCCACAGAAAGACAGACATGCAAACACACAAAAAATGTGTGTGGGTATACGTACACACAGACACAGATACACAGATACACAGACACAGACACAGACACAGACACAGACACACACACACACACACACACACACACACACACACACACACACACACACACACACACACACACACACACACACACACACACACACACACACACACACACACACACACACACACACACACGCACACACACACACACACACGCGCACGCACACACACACACAGTAAATTGGGTGGGGTGTATGGCACAGGAGAGGTAAAGCTGTAGCCAGCGGTGAGTGCTCTGTAATCATGTTTATGAGGGGGAGTGTGAGCGGACCCCCGGAGTGAATATTGTCCATGTGTGTATGTATGTATGTGTGTGTGTGTGTGTGTGTGTGTGTGTGTGTGTGTGTGTGTGTGTGTGTGTGTGTGTGTGTGTGTGTGTGTGTGTGTGTGTGTGTGTGTGTGTGTGTGTGTGTGTGTGTGTAAGTGCATGTGTGCGTGCGCATGTGTATGAGTGTGCATATGCGTCAATGTGTGTGTGTGAGCGCACGTATGTGCATGCGTTGTGTGTGGGTCGGCGCACGAGTGTGCATGGTTGCATGTGTGTGTGTGTGTGTGTGTGTGTGAGTGTGTGTGGGTCTGCGCGCGAGTGTGCGTGGTTGCACGTGTTTGTGCCTGTGTGTGTGCGCGGACCCCCGGTGGGCGAGATTGTGTTTGCTCTGGCTTATAGCCTGACTCTAAGTGCATCCCCACCAAGGCATTGAGATTGAAGGACACACTCCTGCCAGGCAAGCACTGCAGGGGGAGGCTACAGTATACGTGATGGCCTTCCTTTGTCTGTGTGTGTGTGCGTGTGTGTGTGTGTGTGTGTGTGTGTGTGTGTGTGTGTGTGTGTGTGTGTGTGTGTGTGTGTGTGTGTGTGTGTGTGTGTGTGTGTGTGTGTGTGTGTGACTGTTTGTGTGCATTTGTGCATGCGTGTGAGTGTGTGTGTGTCTGTGTATGTGTGTGTGTGTGTGTGTGTGTGTGTGTGTGTGTGTGTGTGAGTGTGTGTGTGTCTGTGTATGTGTGTGCACGCACATATGTGTGTGCGCGTTTCCGCATGTGTGTGTGTCTGCCTGAGTTCCTGTGTATGTATTTTTTGTGTGTTTTTCTACATTCTGGATATGATGGAGAGAAAAATAGAGATACACTTATGGTATGTGTCTGTCTGAAAATAATGTTTTCCATGGCACTTTACAGTGGAACATATACTTGCACACAAATACACATGAAGATGTGTGAATGCACCACACACACACACACACACACACACACACACACACACACACACACACACACACACACACACACACACACACACACACACACACACACACACACACACACACACACACACACACAGCTTCCCTATCCACACTGCACTCTTATTGCTATGGCAACCGAGTCTCTATCTTTCTCCTGGGGGCCTGCACAGTGTGCTAAATCAGAATGAGACCTTTGTTAAGATTCCTTTAGGCTCCAATAACTCAAGGTAACGCATAACACACACACGCACACACACGCACACGCACACACACACACACACGCACACGCACATGCACACACACACACGCACACGCACACGAACGCGCACGCACACACACACACACACACACAGTGCAAGTCAGTCAGTCACTCAGTGCATTGGTGAGAATTAGCACGAGGGAGACAGATTATGCCACTAAACAGCAAAAACAATCAGGATAGGGACAAAGGGGATTTCACAGTGAAAATGATCCTCTCCTATCAGAACCGCTTCCTCTCCGCACTCCACATGACGGAGCGGGGCTCAGCTCTCTTGATTTGTAAAAAGCCCCCTGAAGCACAAACATTTGCAGAGGCGGACTTTCCATTAGGCAAACCCAGGCAATTGCCTAGGGCCCAGACCAAAATTTGGGGCCTCAACTGTCACACCGGTAGTGGTAAACACACACCAAAAAAATAAGCTAGATCTTAATTTGACCCTTACATATAGTAATCGAACATACAGTATATATGAGACAAAACACCAATAAAGCACTAAAACACAGAATTTTATGTCTATATAATGACTTCTGAGGGCCCCATGTTTATATTTCACCTTGGGCCCCCAGGTGGCTAGATCCACCCCTGCACATTTGGCACTGGTGTAGGCATGCTGGCAGCACACTGTAGGACAGAAACTGAGCAGGGGCTTAGTTGTACAGGCCGCCATGATGACTTTTTAATGTTTTTTTCTGCTTTTCATTTGTTTTGTCCTTTTCCAAACAATCAATATTATTTTTTTTCTCCCACATTGGATTCAAAGACATCCAACTGCATCAAAAGCAAGCTCTTAGCTAGCAGACACTATTAATGAGAAATTTTGGCTGAATTGCGATCAAAGTCTGTGTATTTTTTTTTCTGTTTATGTGTAACCCAAAAACACTTTTCAGAGTTGATAGAGACAATGCAAGCTATTAAGGGAGAATTGTAGAGGTTGCACTGACAGTGTACTGACTTCAAAAGAAGTACTGTAGCACAAGGTCTCGTTCAAAATGTAATAACAACATGGCATGCAGTTCTTGCTGGTACTTTGTGGCTTTGTTTTGAGATTTCAGACTCTCTTTCATGGAATCTGTGCAATCACCCATGATCTTCCAATTGTGAAGCAGCTAAAAGCTATCCTTTTAATAATTCTAAAAGGTCCTTACATAATACCCAACATTCTAAAGAAATGGAAGCTATGTAAAATGATTCTCGACTATTGCATTTTACCAACCGCGAGTGCTTACTGCAGTCTATACCAGAGCTTGTGTTGTTTACAAGCTGGAGCGTGCCGTGCCATGCCGCGCAGTGCAGTGTGGCAGTAGTACCAGAAGCATCTCGGGCGGAAGCTGGCGTCTGGGTCCCCTGATGGACACTTGGCTGCGGGGGTAATGACAGCCCAGCAGAGACCAGCCATAATGCAGCCCGACCGACCTGTCACCAACTGTCACAGGCTGTTCCCGACGCCTCCCTCCCTCCATCCCTTCGTCTCTCCCTCCCTTCTTCCCTCCGGTTGCCTGAGAGACCCAAGGCCCCACAGGAGAGTGAGAGAGAAAAAAACGGGAAGAAAAAAAAAACGTGTTCAGCCAGCCACTGAAGGTGCTAATGAGGACCTTCCAGGACCTACGGCGCAGCCTGTAGCTGGCCGATTAATGTGCCTGATTAAAAAGGGACAACGGGGACGAGACCTGAGACATAGTCACTGGCTCTCCGGCAGCGCTGTCTTGCGTCGTCGCAGAGCAAAGCATCTGATAGAAATTACACAGGCGGAGGATGACAGGGACAGGGCGGGCGCCCACGTGTTCTTTAAAGCTGCATTTGGGAGTCCGAGTCAATCAGGACGCAAAACAGAGATGATGCCATCAGACACTCAGAGGCCCAAGAGCTGCAAGGACTGCACTGACTGGCTCAGAGAAAGGCACGGAGGCAGAAGAAATGTCACATTTGCTTTGTCAAGTCAAGTCACAACAACTCTGTTAAGTAAGTAACAATGAACTCAGAGATATAAATCTGATTTGTTTTCCTCTTGTAGGATCACAACCTGGCATTTCAGCAAAAAACAATTTGCACTTTTTTCTAGAGGACAGTTGTTTCTACTTAAAAATGGTTATCAAATGTGACAAATGAATAAAACCTATGTAGAAAAATCCAATATTTGCTCAAAGTCCACACAATTCCTAGTTTGCTTGAGAGCCTTTTTGGCCAATAAATCCATGCAATAAGGCGCTAGAGTCTTCCTGCTACTCTCACGTATACTGCAGCATGCTGGCATTAGCCTTAAACAACCCGGCTCTCCACTCTACCATCATATCCATGCAGCCACGGCCAGCCCAAGATAATGAACCAATTATAGGTAACACATCCCCTCTCTGGCCTATCTAAATACCCATCTCTAATAGGGAAAGCTTGAAATTAGTAGGGAGATTAGGAGGCCGTGGGAGAGAAGAGAGGAACAGAGAGAGAGAGAGAGAGAGAGAGAGAGAGAGAGAGAGAGAGAGAGAGAGAGAGAGAGAGAGAGAGAGAGAGAGAGAGAGAGAAAGAGAGAGAGAGAAAGAGAGAGAGAGAGAGAGGGAAATACAGAAAGAGAGAGAAAGAAACACATCCCTTCTGTCCTTCTGAGAGAGAGACAGAGAGAGAGAGAGAGAGAGAGAGAGAGAGAGAGAGAGAGAGAGAGAGAGAGAGAGAGAGAGAGAGAGAGAGATGAGAAAAAAAAGAAACTCATGCAGGCTAATTGATGCAAGCAATTACAACTTTCATGTCCGGGCAAATTAATCGGCATATCTTTTGCTTGTAGGGTACAGTGACCTCATTATTCCTAATGTGTCAAAAAATAACCACCGCATTTGCCGGGAGACGTTTGGTTGCACAACGTAACGTAAGGCCTTGGGACCACACTGTAAAAAAAGCTTGGGATTTACTGTATGATTGATTCACAGCAGGGATACATAATATTTAAAATAGGTTTATGAGAGTCTATGAATAACATCGTCTACGTATATAGCCCAGAATTCTGTGGCCTATTACACGTTACATGGGTTTACATATTGCAACACAGAATTTGAGACACCTGGACACATGAGGATATTTTTTTTACACCTAAAAATAAACC
>NC_085863.1:33629047-33631547 GCF_034702125.1 Engraulis encrasicolus
GCCTTCAGGCTCTTTCTGTTCGCCTCTCTGAAGAAATGGGAGGAGAGGAGGATAGAAGAGAAAAAAAGGATGGCAAAAACCATTACGCTTCTCTATCTCTTTTTGCCCCATGCGCTAAGTCTGACCGCAGACTAAAATTACATCAGATATGCGTTAGATAGATTTATGGGCCGTCTGGACAGAAAATACCCCAGCGTGTGAATTTAACACAGACTGTTAAATTCATGGTGATTTACTCGAAATGTGTATCATACAGTCATGTTACTATGCCAGGCAGGCCATAAGTCTTCTGGCGAAAGACGTGGCGTAGGACTTGCAAATGAGGGATGTGATCAGTCATCATTCTCCTCCACCCAAACCCACATCTAAAGCACCTCACCTGTGCCGTGGAAAGATAGACGTTTATCTTGGAGTCTATCACTTCCCTCTCTATCCATGCCATCTCTCATTCATTTTGTTCTTACCTCTTTCAACAACTCTCTCTCTCTCTCTCTCTCTCTCTCTCTCTCTCTCTCTCTCTCTCTCTCTGCCTCTTTCTACCTCACTTTCTCTCTACACATTGGCTGTCTCTCTCTCCCTCTGTAAACACACACATTTGTCCTCTTTGTCTCTCATTTCTCTCCCCCCACCTCTCTCTCTCTCTCTCTCTCTCTCTCTCTCTCTCTCTCTCTCTCTCTCTCTCTCTCTCTCTCTCTCTTCTTTTTGCTCTATCTCTCTCTCCAGACCTCACAGCGTTCGCATGGCCAGCACCAGCAGGTATCATTTCAATTTCTGATGTCAACATCAAATTACTTATTTCATTTCATGCCTGGCCAAGCGTCCTACAGCGACACGGCTCCGCCGTTGCGCCGGGCTGCCCTCCGCTTGCTTCGTTCCGCCCCGTCCGTCTCTCTCCCCCCCCTCCCACGACTTGGCTCTGACTCATCGACGACTGACAGCTTTAATTACCCCAGCTAGCTGATCGCTACCGGTGACAGCGTGACAGTGTCTGCTGCATGAAAGTCTTCAACAAAAAAAATAAAATAACAAATAAATTTGTGTCTATAAAAAGAGACTTGCCAAGGTTTTGTACAGCACTAGTGCAAAAAAATCACCTTGACATCCAGGCCCATGAATCAGTGGGGCAGATTAGTGTAGTGTTGCGCTGCCAGGTACAAGCGAGCTATAACAGACTTCCAGGAAGTGGTTACGCAAACCTCCATGAAAGTCCTCCGAGAAACTTGAATGGGGTGACAAAAGGCAGTCGACAGACAGTTTTCACTGGGTGGCCTTTTTTATGTAACAGGGCCAAGTCCCACGGCACAAACACAGAAGAGAGAGAGGGAATGAAAAGAAAAGTCAACACATTGGATTAAAAAAAAAAACTAAACCCATCTTTCTGCTATTTTAATACTTGAGTGCCATCTTGGCATGACAGCTACTAATGTCACAGTGGCTGGCGAGCAGATGGGACGATCATTGGAGCGCATGTAATGGAGAGAGAAGTGGTGCATACAGTGGAAAAGTAATATGGCAGAAAATAAACGTAAGCTCTTCCACAAAAATGTCACTGGTGTGAATAAATACACCTACAAAAAGGTAAGAACAATTTCTCTCTCTTTAAACCACTACCCTCGCTAAGACAAATTTAACAGTCTGAAAAGTCTGTCAGAACTTAATAGACTAAGCAAAACAGCCAGGCAGCCACTGAATCTTAATGTTACTTGGCAAATAGATATGGCAGCTATCTACCTTCTATGAAAATGCGATGACAAGCTGAAGTTAATCAGACAAATAGCTTTCAACCTACTAAAGAATATACACACGTGTGCACGCAACACACACAGACACACACGCAGGCACGCAGGCACGCAGGCACGCAGGCACGTGTACACACATGCAATGAGCACACACACACACACACACACACACACACACACACACACACACACACACACACACACACACACACACACACACACACACGATTACAATACCCTTTTCAATTCCACTGTATTGAAATCCAGGTAGGCATGTTTTTCAATTAGTCACCTTGAATGGGATACAGAGGGCTGTGGTGTGGTGGACCACTCCCTCCCCTTGGCCCTGCTCACTATAGCTGGGAGAGCCAGGAGCGACAGTCGGGAGATCTGGGCTGCTTTGTCATGCAGAGGCCCATTGTCCCCGCCATGGCTCTTTGCCATGTACTGTAATATAATGTCAGTAAAGTAGATAATGGACACTGTCTGTCCCAACCGCAAACTCTAGCAACTAGCCCCAATGCAAGCTCAAGGATGTCTGCCACATGAAATAAATTATTATCTATATTGTAATGTCAGGAATGTAAAGGACACTGTCTATCCCAACCGCAAACTCCAGCAACTAGCCCTAATGCAAGCTAACGGATGTCTGCTACATTAAACAAATTATTATGTACTGTATACTGTAATGTCAGTTAGGAAGGTAACGGACACTGTCTGTCCCAACCGCAAACTCCAGCAACTAGCCCCAATGCAAACTC
>NC_085863.1:33636547-33644047 GCF_034702125.1 Engraulis encrasicolus
ATGTGTTCTATTGTTGTACCAGAAAAGTCAAAGTGAAACCTCGTTGCTTTGCTTTGCCTGCTCATGTTTTTGAACAGTTCTAGAACTAGCGCTATTTATTTGGGCCTTTTAGCTGTATTCTGTTTGAACACAAATAGACGCGTCTCTCTTCCCTCCGACATCAAAGACCCTGTGCTCTTTCCCTGCAGACGCCACGTCCATGAAGCAACCAGGCACATACGCCATGTAGCGGGCACACACACGCACACACGCACACGCACACACAAACACACACACACACACGCACAAACTCACACGCATACACACACACACACACACACACACACACACACACACACACACACACACACACACACACACACACACACACACACACACACACACACACACACACACACACACACACACACACACACACACACACACACACACACACACACACACACACACACACACACACACACACACACACACACACACTTCAACAGGCACCCAGCAGGTGCCTCTCTGCATTGACAGAGCTTGCCACAAAAGACACATGGAGCTGGGCTTGGGAGTGTGTATGTGTATGTGTATGTGTATGTGTATGTGTATGTGTATGTGTGTGTGTGTGTGTGTGTGTGTGTGTGTGTGTGTGTGTGTGTGTGTGTGTGTGTGTGTGTGTGTGTGTGTCTGTCTGTCTGTCTGTCTGTCCGTCTATCTGCCTGCCTGCCAACCTGTCTGTCTGTGCCTGTGTATGTATCTGTGTGTGTGACTGTGTCTATGAATGCTCATGTGTGTGCATGCGTGTCTGTTCGTGCCGAGTTCAGGTGGGGTGCTTGGTTATATCGGGTTGGGGAAATAACACTACGATATATAAAATCATTTGAACCCACAATAACAAAAGCAAAAAAAAACCCAGAGTGACTGTCTGACCCAGCACGACCGCCCTGACTCACCCATGGGGGAGCGGTGACGCCGATTTATGTTTTCGCTCACTTCTCCAGGCAAGGCCGCCACACGCTTCCACACCCCCCGATCCTCCACCACCATCACCATCACCATCACCATCTCCCCCCACTCTACCTCCATCTCCAAACACCACTGCTCCTGTGGCTGACACCGCTGCCGCCACCACAGCCAAAGCCTCGCAGGCTCCATTTCAGAGCACATAAAAAGGCAGGGGGGTTTTATGGGGAGGACTGAAGCGGGGCAGTAAACGGCAGGAATGGCACCTAATAGAAAAAGCAGAGAGGACGGCAGGCGGCTAGGATCACTCGGGGGCTATTTACCGCACCCAAGCATTACATCTCTCTCTCTCTGTTTCTCTCTCTCTCTCTCTCTCTCTCTCTCTCTCTCTATCTCGTTCAGCCCCACTCTCTCTCTCTCTCTCTCCCCCCCTTCTATCCTCTTCTCTGTGGCCTTATATCTCTCTCTCTCTCTCTCTCTCTCTCTCTCTCTCTCTCTCTCTCTCTCTCTCTCTCTCTCTTTCTCTCCCTACATCCTCCTCGCCATCTCGTTCATCCCCACTCTCTCTTTCTCTCCCACAAACTCGTTCTTTTATTTTTCTTTTTTTTTGCCTGGCTGCCATTACAATCCTCCATGCTTGTGTGGAGGCTAAAAGGGTATTGGGTAGGGTGATGGTGGCAGCGGCTTGATGTCAGGAAAACAATGAGAAAAAGAGAGCGCTATCACAGTTCCTTTGTCAAACACCAAATTACTTGCAGAGGTCTCGGAGGAGAAAGATGCTGTCTTGAGATATTTAGCGACTCACTATTCCCTGATAGAGAGAGGAATTGGGCACCCCCCCCCCCCCAAAAAAAAAAAAAACCAAAAAAAACAGAGTCTCTTTTCTTTTTTACAGTATCTGACACGCAAGCTCCTTTTCAGGCGGGCGATGCTGTGTAGTGATCTATAGTACGACTCATGTGAATATAGTGCCCATGGCTCATAAACGCTCCATAAAAATAGATGAAAGAGGATAGTGCGAGACAGAGAGAGAGAGAGAGAGAGAGAGAGAGAGAGAGAGAGAGAGAAGGAGAGAGGGAGTAGAGTGACACAGGAGTGTAAAAGAGGAAGGGTCCCTTCAGTAAGGCAGCGTAATTAAAATGAAACTCTTGCCTTTTCCGAGGCCATTAGGCGAGTGAAAGAGCCCCATCTCCCTGGGAGTATAGTGGCACACATAGAAGAAAAGTAGACAAGGCAGCCATCAGCCACCGATAAAGCCCCCCGTCCTTACCAAACAGACACAGGACACGGAGGACAAAAGACGTGTGGGGAGGTGTGGGGGTGGGGGGTGGTTGGGGAGTCATACGAGATACCACACCAGAGCTCCAGAGAGAACTTAAGGAACTCTAGACACTGGATGAGTAGCGATACGAAGAGAAGAGAGACTGTGAAAAGACAGATAGAGAGAGAGAGAGAGAGAGAGAGAGAGAGAGAGTGAGACAGAGAGAGACAGAGAGAGACAGAGAGAGACAGAAAGCGAGAGAGAGAGAGAGAGAGAGAGAGAAAGACAGAGAGAGAAGAATGAGAAAGAGAGAAAGAGAGAGAGAGATGGGATGGGATACTGGCTGTGATAGTGAGGAGAGACTCCAGAGATGTCTGCCCTCCTTGGAGTGATAGCACTAATTACCTCAGACAGACAAGCATCCTCTTTAAACAGAGCCAGGGTTGCCAGATGAGGCTGATGATTTCCAGCCCAAAAAATGCCCAAAACCCGCCTGGAAGCCCTAAATCTCACCCAATTCTATTGATTTCTATGGGCAAAATTGGGCGGGTTTTCCTGCAAAATGCCATTTTTACCCGCAGACAGCCATCTTAAGCAGCCCAATTGGGCGGGAAACAGCCCGATCTGGCAACACTGAACAGAGCTCTCTTTAAGCCAAAACCACAAGAACATTCACCGTCGCATTCCCCTGCATCCCTCCCCTCACAGAACCACCGCCACTGCGGATACCCCACATAAAACGGTGAGCGAGCTGAACCGAGGAAGACGACTTCATCAAAGTGCTTTTGCACTTTGCACGTTCATTGCAGGCACAGACACGTGTGCACATTGTATGCAAGCAAGCACACACACACACCTGCACGCAGACACACACAGCTTTCCTCCTGAACTATCATCTTGATTACCTAAATATGACCGATTGTGGTCTCATAGGTCTATTCAATCCAGAACAAGGGCAGCCTGTTTTACTATGCACCCATGCCAACGTAAGCTGTGCTATTAACAACCTTTCTGCATAGCAAGAGTCATAGCTATAGGGAAGCTAAGATAATATAATCATCCCAATAATGAATGACATTGTACAAAGAACATATTGAAAGCCATATGAAAGCATTACAGTACTCAAGTTGTTGTGAGAGGCATTTCTTCATATAAAGCCTATGGTAGTAGATCGGCAATACCTTCGACATGTTCCACCATCTGCACCTTATATCTAAGACTAACCCATCATCTGACAGCCAACGGAGCTCTATAGTGTAGAGTACAGAAAAAGCATGCAATCTGAGTTGGCATCCAGATGCTTCACATGAATGGCACTTCAAACCCTTTCACACACACTGAATCAGACATCTGGGTAGATGGGGTGGGCATGGACAACCAGTGGGGAAGTGAATTAATGTTACGCAAATGTCAGATGATGTGAGAAAAGGGCGAAATAGAAAAGACATGGTGTCAACTTAGCTATGTAAGCACTTATGACTGATGATCATAGAAAATAATGTAATAAAATAACAGAGCATCTATTTTGTATTCAGATGGTTTGGGGTAGCTCAAAGTCCTTTCATCTCATCCAGACACATTTATCTCACAGAGGTGAAGCTGACAGGGGGGGAGCAAATGGATCAGTTGTCCCAGCCCCAGGGAGACAGGTGGCCCAAAATGTGGTCCCTATACTGTACATGGCATGCATTGAATAGGGGGCTTTGAGATGAATTTGTCCCGGGCCCGGAAAAAAGCTGTCAGCGGCCCTGATCTCACACACCCACTCTCTCTTTGACTACCGGTATGTCTCTCTTTGTCTTACTCTCATTCCCTCTCTCTCTTTTCATCAAAAAAAAGAAACGGCATGTAACCTAAATCATCTTCCATGGGTGATGATGAGGGGCCTGCTCTCTGTTCCACTCCCATTTGCCAACGCATCTCTCAGCCTGTTATGTTTAATCTCTCTTAAAGCCCCTTAAATTTCTACAAAGTCAGTGACTCCAGTGTGTGTGTAGATCACCCTTTTTATATCTTCTCTGATTAATGGATGTGCTAAAGTACAAGGCCAAGAGAGAGAGAGAGAGAGAGAACTGCTCATGGTAAAAAAATAAATTACCGTCATCAAAAAAAGGCCAGCCGTGCAATCCAACGACAGCGGCAGAAGCGACCAAAGGAAAAAAAAGTTACGCTCGACTCAGCTTGAGATTGGCTCGCCTCAAGGAGCACAGGAGAATAAATCAGGGCAGAGAAAAGTGGTGCAAAAACTTTGACTCGCTCTTTCAAGCAATCAGTCAGGCAGGCAGGCAGGCGGGGAGGTAGGCAGAGAGGCAGGCAGGCAGGGAGGCAGGCAGGCGGGGAGGTAGGCAGAGAGGCAGGAGGCAGGGAGGCAGGCGGGCGTGGAGGTAGGCAGGGAGGCAGGAGGCAGGCAGCCGGGGAGGTAAGCAGGGAGGCAGGAGGGAGGCCGGCGGGGAGGTAGGCAAGGAAGCAGGCAGGCAGGAAGGCGGGGAGGGAGGCAGGCGGGGAGGTAGGCAAGGAGGCAGGCAGGCAGGCAGGCAGGCGGGGAGGTACTGTAGGCAGGCAGGCAGGCGGGCAGGCAGGCTAGGCGGGCGTACGAGAGGCGTTATGAGAGCTGTACCTCACATCATCTCCCTAACGACCGACCGGCACAGCAACACTAAGCTTGGGCTACATAACAATTACTGTAGGAACAGAGGTTTGTGTTGGTAATCAGTGCCACATGTCTGTCTGTGAGAGTGAGAATGTGAGTGTGTGTGTGTGTGCGTGTACGTGTGTGTGTGTGTGTGTGTGTGTGTGTGTGTGTGTGTGTGTGTGGGGATGGGTGTGTGTGCGTGTGCGTGTGCGTGTGCGTGTGCGTGTGTGTGTGTATGTGTATGTGTGTGCGTGTGTGCATATGTGCGTGTGTGCTGCATGCATGCATATGTGTGTGTGTTTGTATAGTATTTTGTCTGGCAAGCTGGTGTGGCAACCGTAATTGCAAAGCACACACCTAATCTTTTCGTGCTAATAGCTGCACAGACTACAGCAGAGGGCACTTGTGACACATTGGGCTAAAACGCCCTCCTGACAACCCCAGATGACAGCGCGTGGGCGCCGCACCGCGCCGCACCCTGCCCTGCCCCGCCGGAGCGACGGCGATGACAAACAGATGGCTTTAATATTCCAGCGGCTAATTTCTCCACAATTAAAAACACAGCAAGACATTAGCATCTAATGAAACATTTAAACTACCAGTAAGTGCATCTGCCATCAATTGCAGACACAGTAAGGTCTTGTTTTCCTCCCAATCTGTTCTGCGTTAGGGAGAGAACTCTCTCCCCTCCCTCCCTCTCCCCCTCCCTCCCTCTCTCCCTTCTCCCTCCCTCCTCTCCCATCCCTTCACCACCGCATGCCCCCTCCGCCTGGATTTATTGAAGTATAGAATTAACAACTGTTTTCAATAAGCAGTCAGCATGATGCTCTGGCAGCGAGCGGCCCAAACCTCCACGCTATTAAAGATTAATTTATGCCGCCACGGCTTTGATGTGAAGCACTTGGTCTCTATTTTCCTTCTTCTTCTCCTTTTTCTTCTAGCTCTCCCCTCCCCTCCCATATCCTCTCCTCTCCTCCTCTCCTCCATCCTCTTCTCTTCTCTTTTCAAGCCGCCTTCTATTTCTTTTTTGCTTGCTTAAAAGTCATGCAGACTTGTTCAGGTTTAACCCTCGTGGCGAGATGGTGACAGAGAAGTCCCCAAAGGCCATTTTATGGTTGTGCTGGGTTTTCAGGGTTTTTTTTCTGTTCTGCTTTCCTTTACAATACAATAATCACACAGCACTTTATGTACGTACATCAGGCAAAGCCCCTCTGGAAAGGAGGAAAAGAAAAAAATATGTTTTGGAGAGAGAGAGAGAGAGAGAGAGAGAGAGAGAGAGAGAGAGAGAGAGAGAGAGAGAGAGAGACAGAGAGAGAGCACAAAATATCAGGCTCAGCACAGAGCTGCTTTTGACTGGGTAACAAAGATGGTCGTAATGTTTTCCATTTTGCCAAGCGGGGGGGAATAAAATGAGATAGCCCACCGCTGCCATTTTAATTCACTGCGGCTCTTACGGCCCCGGCATAATGCAGTCCACAGATATGCTTTCACATCCAGATTTATGGCCTTTTTACGCAAACACTCCTTGGCTAAGCCCCCGTTGCCTATTAGAGGGGAATGCGCTAGCGCTAGTACACAAGCTAAACTCTGCTTTATGGCTCCTGCACTTCAAAAAAGCTCCTCACACCTCCAAATGGCTTTCATACAGCTCGGATAATGGGCGAAGTCCGAGACAACTTCGCCGTAGCTAAACTGAAAACAACTGGATCCGCGTAATTGCCCATTACCCCAAAAACATAAACACACCACATAACCTCGGTGTAATAACACTGACTTGATTGTGTGGTACATTACGAGAGCTTATGAGTGCTGCAGGCTGAGAATTTGGCATGAAATGATGCTAGAAGAAAGTTTCATTCAGGTATATCCAGACTTATTCATGTGAGATGAAATACTGCCGTTTCAATCCAGCGCAGCTTTTCCTAAACAGTTGAGCCTGTGTGGAAACAACTTGGAACGGAGGGAGGGCGTCGCTTGAAATGCTTTTTTATGCCAGTCTGGGCTCCCTTCTTTTTTTTTCAAAACAAAATGGGCTTTGAAGGTTTAACAAGATTACTGTTAACACATGTAGTCAATTATTTTCTCTGCCCACTTACTGAAAAGTGCTTGCCGGTGTTATGGAGGAATTTTACGAGTCTGCTGACCTATTCCCATGGGCTATGCTAACAACGGCACGCAATCAAACACAAAAGTAGCGTGTTTATGTTTTGTGTCGCACAGAACGTCCTTTTAAGTACACACGGTATGCTAGTTTTCTGCTCCAAAAACACAAGCCAATAGAGGAAGACATAAAAAGCCAGTGCTCGCACGCACAGGCACACACACACACACACACACACACACACACACACACACACACACACGCACACACACGTGCCACACGCACACGCGCACACACACAAACACACACACACACACACACACACACACACGTGCACACACACACGTGCACACACACGTGCACACACACACACACACACACACACACACACACACACACACACACACACACACACACACACACAGGTTTTAAACTTGCAATGACAGCCTCTGGGACTCGGTTGCTATCGGCTTCTGATTTCCCCTTAGTTACGCACAACAGCAGCTGCAGAACTTGCCGGTAATAAAAAACCTGGAACAATTTAGCGGCTTTTATTGT
>NC_085863.1:33669047-33676547 GCF_034702125.1 Engraulis encrasicolus
AGACTCAGTGAAAAAAAAACTTACTTTCAAATCCTATTCTAGAATAGAACATCTGGCTTGTCAGTCAGTGTTTAGTCTGCAATGGCATGCCAAGCTGAATGTTACAGTTTCAAATCACAGGCAATTGAAAGCAAACAGCCCATCATGATGTCACACAATTTTCTTCAGGGAGATTTTTTGACAAGCTCTTGGCAACTCCGAAACACAGTTGTCTAACAAAGCGCCTAAAATAAATTTAATTTAAACAGCTTTTTTAACAGGGCTTCAGTGGAAAACACTGCATGGAATAATACTGGTGTGGATGCCAATTGCTGCTGGCTTGAAAAGCTTTTGGGCCATACAGTACCTTTACATGGTTGTAACTCATAACCAACTTTCACTTGCGTAGGAACACATGTTGCTGAATTGATTCTGTGATGTGAACACCTCATACAGAAGGCAGGATTAACGCACAGGCTAGATATGCCTGCAGCCTAGGCCCCTACCTGCCAGGGAGGCCCAAATTAGCCAAAGGGTGAGAAAATAAGCATAGGCTTAATTGGAGAAATGTGACGAGATGTGGTACTGATAACTTAGTCTGTCATGTCAGGTAAAGTGTTAATACTCCTCTTGGTTTGAAATTGAATTTTGTGAAGAAGTTTGCCTTATCCTGGTTTAAACAGGTATCAATGATTGCATTCATATACAGTGGTGTAAGATTTACACCTACAGTAAATCACCTACACCTACAGTATTTTGTAATGTACTTCTCTCTACTATTTGTCTTGGAACATGTGTGCTGTCCTTGACAATCCATTGGGGTTTAAAAAAAGAGGAGTGGATGGTGCGACCATAATATTATTTTCTCTTATTCTCTATCTAGGGTACCAATCTGTTCATTTTTACGACCTGTTTACGACGTCCGTGAGCCCGTCTCTTTGTCTTGCCTCCCGTCCTCGCCTTGTGCTTGTGGCCTCGACATGCGAGGTGAGACGTGATTGACGATAGAAGATTCATTCAATATCTCACAAAAGCACATTTCAAAGGTAATTTACCCATATTCAAGCAAGATGGTGAACGGAGAAAGGTCCACCAGAAGTTGTTGTGCCAAGGCTGAAAATACCTCTGCTCGGCTAAAGGACAAGTTCACTCCTGTACTGTTATCCCCATGTCTGTAAACCACCCAAAGCCTACTACAGACCAACAATGATATTTCTGTATTGTGTTGACTCTGTGAAATACATTTCTTGGGTACTGGGTACCGAACTCATGCTTCTCTAGCCAGCACAAAGCTTCTTTTTTATTTTTATTTTTTTCTGAATGTTTTGTGGGTCTTTGGGAAAACCATGTACTGTACACCGCACTTGGCAGGAGAATCACAGGGAGCAGGATGGCCAGTGTTCTGGGCTAAGTACTGCCATGTTAAATTTTAGCCACTGCTGAGCAGCGCCGCTGAGTAGAAAAGCAGAAAAGTGTAGTTTCTTGTATCGAGCCAGCCAAGTATTGATCCAAATCTCCTGCTATGAAAACACCTGAAGCAACAGTACAGTACAGCGAGTGCTTTTACAGCCTGCACATTTTAGAGAGTAATACGTGATGAACCGCTACAATGCTGCATGACATGGGAAGACTTAAACAGTACATCTTTTCCAACTCATACAGTAACTGTCAAACAAAATGCTTGACTGACGCCACAAAGTGATCTAATTATATACAGAAACTATCTGGCTACTACTAACACTTAACCTACACTCTGCATTTCTACACATATTGTATGTCACTGATAATTTCCGTGTCTATGACTCATGTCGATTAAAAGACTCTAAATGTAATGCAATGTAATGTAATGTAATTTATTGTAATGTACTGTAATGTAATGTACTATGTCTTCTTTGAAGGGGATTTTTGAGGGGATTTACAAACACATCCTGTGGGACATTGTAAAGTAGGGTATCCATTTCCTCCTGAGGTCATGTCAGATGGAGTTTGCAGCACACGTTTCACTATCAGACAGCTGTTAAGAGGAAGCGATCTTTAACGGCCGGAGGGGATATGTATTACTAATTAGACTGATGGTTAACGGGCGCACAGCACACAGACAAGGCAAAGAATGTCTTGGTGGTTCAATTTCGCTTGCTCATGATTTAAGCGTTATATAGTAATAGGACTTAGGCTGCCTTGCACCAGCCACCACACATCTGCCACTTTGCAAAAATACAAATAATATTATGCAGCTGCAAGCAGCAATGCGGGGCCAAGCAGTAAACTTGCCAAAGTTGCAATGGCAACAGAAGGATTTGCAGCGCCCCCTTTGGCCCAAATCTCGCCAATGTTGGGGTGCATTCCTTGGAGGGGAAAATGGGGAGAGAGACGGGGAGGGTAGGCAAAGGACCTGGGCTGGGAATCAAACCCGGGTCAGCCGCATGATAGACGAGTGCCCTACCGGTTGGCCATGGCAGGGCCTGTGCTGCCCTTGATTTATATTGAGTAACACATTTCCATTCCCTCTCAAATTAGTCTATAAAATATCAGCAAGTCATTTCTATACTTGAGAGGCTTGCTTTTTGGACAGCAATTATAATCCTCTGTGATCATTCTATTTAGTAAAATTGTTTATATGACATACAATATTATGGAAAAGAATCGGGAGCCTACTGAAAATAGATATGTCCTTGAAATCCTAAACATAAGAATCCTATAGGCTGCAATGTAATGTTGGCCAGCCTTTTGAGAGACTGGTCTGAGGAATTGGTGTATATAGAAGTAAGTGTGTGTGTGTGTGTGTGTGTGTGTGTGTGTGTGTGTGTGTGTGTGTGTGTGTGTGTGTGTGTGTGTGTGTGTGTGTGTGTGTGTGAGAGACAGAGGAACCGAGAGAACAACAATGGTCTCTCTCTCTCTCTCTCCCTCCCTCCTTCCCTCTCTCTCCCTCTCCCCCTCCCTCTCCCTCTCCCGCTGTCTGTGTGTGTGGGGTGGAGGTGGGGGGGTATGTGCAGGGGCTGGGGCAGTGGGGCTTTGGTTGACACTAGAACAATAGCAGACTACGCACACACCTAAGCTTGTGTCTCTTGTGTGTCCAGAGACCCCCTGCCGAGAATGGTGTCAGTGAACGTGCGCAGGTGCCGTTGGCAAAGGGGACAGAGAGATGAGAAAAATCCCTCCATTCTTTCCACAATTTTGAATGGCTGCTGAGAGCTGATAGTTTTTTCAATCGTTACGAAAATCCATACCTGGGTGCCAGTCATAGTGTGAGATGATCTGTGTACCAATATTTTGAAAATTGGGAGTACGGTTCAAAAGCTACAGGCAAAAATGTAGCTAAAAGTTTGACCTGCTGGTGGCGCTACAGAGTTTGAGCTGGGGGGGGATCTGATTTTTTTTGTTGTGTAGGTCATGGGGATGGACTACTATGTGTGTACAAAATCCCTGCCCAATTCGACAAACGTTTGTGCTGAGATATGACCCACTCACTTCCTGTTTTGGCCACATTTACGACAATTTTGATTGGCTCTCACGGCTAAACGATTATAAAGATATCCAATATTCATGAAGACCCATGTGTAGCTCAGTCCAGAGATACTATATACCGAGTTTTGGGGCGAATTGGTCAAAAAATTACGGGAAATTAACATTTTTATTGAATTTTACAAAATTCAAAAAATGGCGGGAAAAACTATCCTGGCGGAAAATGACGTCATAGGGTGGGTGCGTTGGATTCGTCTTGACTCATTGATTCCAGGGATTACCAAGTTTATGAAAATTGGCCAGCGGTTCAAAGTTACAAGCAGAGATGTACTGCAACTTTGACCTGCTGGTGGTTGGCGCTAGAGCGTTGGGGCTGGGGTCCTATAAATTGCTGTGGGTAATGCTGAGACTGCCCCGAATGTGTGTGCCAATTTACAGCATTTTCCTGCCTACGGTTCTATGGGCTGCCATAGACTTGCAGAGGGATAGGAATGGTGACTAGAGAATAATAATAATAAATATAGCTGCAAGCAGCAATGCGGGGCCAAGCAGTAAACTTGCCAGAGCCGCCACGGCAACAGAAGGAACTGCAGCGCCCCCTTTGGTCCAAATCTAATGTTGGTGTGCATTCCTTGGACGAGAGTGTGATCACGTAAACCAAGTTTAGTTTGAATCCGTTGAAGAGCTGCCGAGATATGAGCTCACTTCCTGTTACCTGTTGGTGGCGCTAGAGAGCTTGGGGTCTGGATTTTTTTGTGGGAGGTCATGGGATGGACTAGAATGTGTGCAAAAAATCCTAACAGAAATTGACTAACGGTTGCTGAGATATGACCTCACTTCCTGTTTTGCCACCTTTATGACAATTTTGATTGGCTGTCACCGGCAAACGACAAGAGGTGTTCAAAATTCTTTCCTCTCCCTCCCTCCCTCCCTTCTTCCCTCTCTGTTCCCTCTCCCTCTCCCCCCTCCCTCTCCCTCTCCCTCTCCCTCTGTCTGTCTCTGTGTGTGTGGGGAGGGGGTGGGGGGTGGGGTGCAGGGGCTGGGGCAGTGGGGCTTGACCCCCTGCCGAGAATGGTGTCAGTGAACGTATGCAAGGGGGGCAGAGGAGACAGAGAGATGAGAAAAATCCCTCCATTCTTTCCACAATTTTGAATGGCTGCTGAGAGCTGATAGTTTTTTCAATCGTTACGAAAATCCATACCTGGGTGCAGCATAGTGTGAAGATGACCTGTGTACCAATATTTTGAAAATTGGGAGTACGGTTCAAAAGCTACAGGCAAAAATGTAAATAAAATTTTGACCTGCTGGTGGCGCTACAGAGTTTGAGCTGGGGATCTGATTTTTTTTGTGGTAGGTCATGGGATGGACTACTATGTGTGTACAAAATCCCTGCCCAATTTGCCAAACGGTTGCTGAGATATGACCTCACTTCCTGTTTTGCCACGTTTACGACAATTTTGATTGGCTCTCACGGCTAAACGATAAAAGATATCCAATATTCCTGAAGACCCCATGTGTGGCTCAGTCCAGAGATACTATATACCGAATTTCAGGTGAATTGGTCAAAAATTGCGGGAAAATTAACATTTTTATTGAATTTTACAAAATTCAAAATGGCGGGAAAACTATCCTGGCGGAAAATGACGTCATAGGGTGCATTGGATTCGTCTTGACTCAAGGATTCCAGGGATACCAAGTTTATGAAAATTGGCCCAGCGGTTCAAAAGTTACAAGCAGAAATGTACCTGCAACTTTGACCTGCTGGTGGCGCTAGAGCGTTGGGGCTGGGGTCCTATAAATTGCTGTGGGTAATGCTGAGACTGCCCCGAATGTGTGTGCCAATTTACAGCATTTTCCTGCCTACGGTTCTATGGGCTGCCATAGACTTGCAGAGGGATAGGAATGGTGACTAGAGAATAATAATAATAATAATAATAATGAAGAAAACCTACTAACTCTATAGGGGCCTTCGCCAGCTTCGCTGCTTGGCCCCTAAATATAGCTGCAAGCAGCAATGCGGGGCCAAGCAGTAAAGTTGCCAAAGTCGCCACGGCAACAAAAGGAGCTGCAGCGCCCCCTTTGGCCCAAAATGTTGGCAATGTTGGTGTGCATTCCTCGGAGGGGAGTGTGATCACATGAACCAAGTTTAGTTTGAATCCGTTGAAGAGCTGCCGAGATATGAGCTCATTTCCTGTTACCTGTTGGTGGCGCTAGAGAGTTTGAGCTTGGGGTCTGGATTTTTTTGTGGGAGGTCATGGGATGGACTAGTATGTGTGCAAAAAATCCTAACAGAATTTGACAAACGATTGCTGAGGTATGACCTCACTTCCTGTTTCACCACTTTTACCACAATTTTGATTGGCTGTCACCCTCAAACGATAAGAGGTATCAAAAATTCTTTGAATACCCCAAAGAAAATCAGTGCCAAGATGAAGTGTACCCTTTTGTAGGGCATTCTGACCAAAATTGTGGGACAAGTAGCATTTTTATTGAATTTCACAAAATTCAAAATGGCAGACTTTTGTCTTCCAGTTGACATGAAGTCATATAGTGCGTTGGATTCGGGTTGGTCCAAAGATTCTAGTGATAGTATTATTTTCAAAATTAGGCATACGGTGTAAAAGCTACAGGCAAAAATGTAGCTAAAAATTTGACCTGTTGGTGGCGCTACAGAGTTTGAGCTGGGGGTATAATTTTCTTTGTGGTAGGTCATGGGATGGACTACTATGTGTGTAAAAAATCCTAGCCTAATTCGACAAACGGTTGCTGAGATATGACCTCACTTCCTGTTTTGCCACTTTTACGACAATTTTGATTGGCTGTCACGGCTAAACGATTTAAGATATCTAATATTCCTTGAGATCCCATACAAACCTCAGTACAGAGATACAATATACCGAATTTCGGGCGAAATGTTCAAAAATTGCGGGAAAAATAGCATTTTTATTGAATTTTACAAAATTCAAAATGGCGGGAAAACTATCCAGGCAGAAAATGACGTCATATGGTGCGTTGGATTCGTCGTGGCCCAAGGATTCCAGGGATACCAGGTTTATGAAAATTGGCCCAGCGGTTCAAAAGTTACAAGCAGAAATGTACCTGCGACTTTCACCTGCTGGTGGCGCTAGAGTATTGGGGCTGGGGACCTATAACTCGCTGTGGGTAATGTTGATGCTGCCTCAAATATGTGTGCCAATTTACAGCATTTTTCTGTGTATGGTTCTATGGGCTACCATAGACTTACAGTGAATTTTACAAAATTCAAAATGGCGGAATTTCCCTTCTGCGTTGACATAACTTCATATAGTGCGTTGAATTCGGCTTGGCCCAAGGATTCTAGTGATAATAATATATTTTACATCGTGCATATGGTTTAAAAGCTACAGGCAAAAATGTAGCTAAAATTTTGACCTGCTGGTGGCGCTACAGAGTTTGAGCTGGGGTTCTGATTTTTTTTGTGGTAGGTCATGGGATGGACGACTATGTGTGTACAACATCCCAACCTAATTCAACAAACGGTTGCTGAGATATGACCTCACTTCCTGTTTCACCACTTTTACGACAATTTTGATTGGCTGTCACGGCTAAACGATAAAAGGTATCCAATATTCCTTGAGACCCCGTGTGTAGCTCCGTCTAGAGATACTATACACCAAGTTTCGGGCGAATTGGTCAAAAATTGCGGGAAAAATAGCATTTTTATTGAATTTTACAAAATTCAAAATGGCGGGAAAACTATCCAGGCGGAAAATGACGTCATAGAGTGCGTTGGATTCGTCTTGGCTCAAGGATTCCAGGGATACCAAGATTTCGAAAATTGGCCCAGCGGTTCAAAAGTTACAAGCAGAAATGTACCTGCAACTTTGACCTGCTGGTGGCGCTAGAGTGTTGGGGCTGGGGTCCTATAAAATGCTGTGTGTAATGCTGAGACTAGCCCGAATGTGTGTGCTGATTTACAGCATTTTCCTACCTACGGTTCTATGGGCTGCCATAGACTTGCTAAGGAGAGGAAAGAAGTCAACGTAATAATAAGAATACCAGTTAACACTATAGGGGCCT
>NC_085863.1:33681547-33689047 GCF_034702125.1 Engraulis encrasicolus
GGGTATCGGAAATCGGGTATCGGCCAAGGGTGATGGAAAAAATATCGGTATCGCATCGGCCATTAAAAAACCTGTATCGGTCGACCCCTAATACAGACACACACACACACACACACACACACACACACACACACACACACACACACACACACACACACACACACACACACACACACACACACACACACACACACACACACACACACAGACTTGTTAATATAGCCTACAATCAAACTTCAACGAAATACTGTCATCTGTGCATAATCACTTACATATAAACACCTGGGCATACTGAAATAACTTGAATTTGCGCACGCCGCACGCACACAAACAAATATGCGTGCACAAACACACACGCACAAACGCAGACCACACACACACACGCACAGGCACACACACACACACACACACGCACACGCACACGCACACGCACACACGCTCTTGCAAAAAAAACAATCTCAGCTTGGTCCTGTCACATCTCGTCTCCATGGAGCCCAAGTGGCCCCGGTAGCCTGTCACTCATCCCACCGCCCACATGACAGCTTCTCCCATACGCCACTGTGTGTGCGTGTGTGTGTGTGTGTGTGTGTGTGTGTGTGTGTGTGTGTGTGTGTGTGTGTGTGTGTGTGTGTGTGTGTGTGTGTGTGTGTCCACATGACAGACTCTGCCATACACTGCCGCTGTGTGTGTGTGTTTGTGTGTGTGTGTTTGTGTGTGTGTGTGTGTGTGTGTGTGTGTGTGTGTGTGTGTGTGTGTGTGTGTGTGTGTGTGTGTGTGTGTGTGTGCGTGTGTGCGTGCGTGCGTGCGTGCGTGCGTGTGTGTGTGTGTGTGTGTGTGTTCGCGTGTCTGTGACAGCTTCTCTCATTCGCTGTCGTGTCGTCGCGGCAATGAGGTGACCTTTGGACGCCTCGGCAGCTGCCACCCGTCTACCTCTCGTCAAGGAGATGAGGAGACGAGGGAGAGCGAGGGAGAGAGACACACACCACTGACTCATAGAGATGGAGAGAAAGAGACAAGGAAGATAGACAAGGGAGAGGAGAGATTCACTGAGTGTGAAAGAGAGAGAGAGAGAGAGAGAGAGAGAGAGAGAGAGAGAGAGAGAGAGAGAGAGAGAGAGAGAGAGAGAGAGAGAGAGAGAGAGAAGGAGAGAGAGAGAGACGGACGGAGGGACAAGGAAGATAGACAAGGGAGAAGAGAGATTCACTGAGTGTGAAAGAGAGAGAGAGAGAGACAGAGAGAGAGAGAGAGAGAGAGAGAGAGAGAGAGAGAGAGAGAGAGAAGGAGAGAGAGACAGATGGACGGAGAGACAAGGAAGATAGACAAGGGAGAGGAGAGATTCACTGAGTGTGAAAGAGAGAGAGAGAGAGAGAGAGAGAGAGAGAGAGAGAGAGAGAGAGAGAGAGAGAGAGAGAGAGAGAGGGAGGGAGAGAGAAGGAGAGAGAGAGAGACGGACGGAGGGAGGGAGACAGAGAGACAGAGAGAGAGAGAGAGAGAGATACATCAAGATGGAGAGAATGAGACAAGGGAGAGAGAAAAAGGAGAAAAAGACAGACAGACATACTCACCAAGTGAGAGAGTGAGAAAAAAAGGAGAGACTGGAACAAAAAATAACTGGGGAAAAATCTGAAAAAGATAGGACTGCTCTGACGGCTGTCTGTGTCTGTGTCTGTGTCTGTGTCTGTGTCTGTGTCTGTGTATGTGACTGTGCCTGTGTGTGTCTGTGTATGTGACTGTGCCTGTGTGCCTGTGTGCCTGTGTGCCTGTGTCTGTGTCTGTGCCTGTGTGTATGTCTGTGGCTGTGGCTGTGGCTGGTGGTAATCAGTGCTTGTTGGAGGTCTCTGGCCTCGGAGCGGTGGAGAGGCCGGGAGGTCGGCGCGAACGAGGCGCTGAAGTGATTAGGCAATTAGCAGCATTATGGCTCATCATCACCGGTGGTCACAGGGACACTTATATAAAAGGAGAAAAAAAAACGTCTGCTGCTGCAGCCAGCAGTTACTGACATGGAGGGACACTGGTTAAAGACTGCACATCCTATTACAGCTCACCATGGCTGGAAACAGGGACACTGGTATGAAAGGGGGAAAAACAGTCTGCTGTAACATCCTTTACTGACATGAAGGGAAAATGGTTAAAGCACATCCTAGATTTTAGTCCTGGTCACAGGAGTAGTGTCAAAAAGTGTAAGGTGCGCGCACATCCGAAAGTAGCAACTAGCTACGGGTGCCAGTATCAAAAATAGTATATGGAAAAAAGTAATTAAAAAAAATTGCACACCGTAAAAGCTCCCTTGTCGTGATTTTATTGTGAAAAAAGGCACAACGTTTCGACCGGCAAGGTCTTCATCAGGTGTGATGAAGACCTTACCGGTCGTAACGTTGTGTCTTTTTTCACAATAAAATCACGACATGGGAGCTTTTACGGTGTGCGAATATTTCTTTACTTTTTCTCCACAGGAGTAGTGTAACAGGAAATGTAACAGGAAAAAAGGGTCCGCTTCTACCAGGATTTGATGCTTCCTCTTTTGTTATTTTCAAAAATGCTTCTGAAATGTCTCATTGTGTAAAAATTATACAAGACCCACAGACCCATGCCACATGCAAGCTCTTCAACAAGCAAACCGGTTTCGAATTGGACAGTGACGGACTTGCGTACGGAGGGACCAACTGACAACATAGTGTAGAGTTGTTGCACGTGAAGAAAAAGATTGACTGAAGCACACTTCTTTTACACTGTGTCTATATTGCTTTGCCCCTGCTCCCAGGCGAGAAGAAAAGCTAGCATGTGCAAGCCTTCACTAGTCTCAGTAACTTCAGAAGGATGGCAATCAACTGTAATGGACTGTAATGAATATGGAGAATTGGTCACTGGAGAGAGACGAGTTTGGAAAGGAAGAGCACATGCTCAACGACAGTAGAAACAACAGCACCAGTAATGAAATAAGAAGTTCATGAACGAATTACACCAAATGTCCTTTTGAATCAAAAATAGCCCTTCCATTTGCCAAAAACATCCGCTTCATAGGCATTCCACAGACTTTAGAAGGCTTGACAACAGACTATTGTGAAAGTCTATTTTGCTTTGGAGGTCCCTGCAGCACACTACTGCATGCTATTGAATTAGCGTGTCTACGCGGAGACAGGACAGGACAGGACAGGACAGGGCCGACACAATGAGAGGAAGGCTTCCCAAACCCACACGACAGTCAGAGTCTGCCAGCCTTGTTTCAGTGTCTCGAGTAGACCACTTTGTTCCTCTTGCATAAAGAAAAACAGACAAAAAGTGTAGTCCTGAAAACCGGTAAAATCCAGCCCTGTTCGCAACATCTGCGGTGATGAAAGCAGGCATGGAGCGAGCGTCAACCTTGTGGAGATAAACAAGCGCAAATAAATAAATAAACAGCTGCAAGTTCCTTAGGGTAGCAAAGAGGGAGAGTTTTGGATGTGGCGGAGGGAATACACAACTCTCACACACAGCCACACACAACCACACACGCACGTACAACTACAAACATGCGCTTAACACCCAAACAAAGTTTGATACCCCTCCAAACACCCCCCCACCGAACACACACACACACCCACCCACACACACACCCACACACACACACACACACACACACACACACACACACACACACACACACACACTCAAAGCTCGCACACACACACACTCAAAGCTCAAAACACACACACACACACACACACACACACACACACACACACACACACACACACACACACACACACACACACACACACACACACACACAAATATGCATCATATTCACACATACACGCACCCATATTTCATAGCCACACACATACACACACATGCACACACACACACGCCCATGCACACACACACACACACACACACACACACAAATATGCATCATATTCACACATACACGCACCCATATTTCATAGCCACACACATACACACACATGCACACACACACACGCCCATGCACACACACACACACACACACACACACACACACACACACACACACACACACACACACACACACACACACACACACACACACACACACACACACACACACACACACACAAATATGCAATTTATGTACACACATAAAACACTTTCAAAGCCACACAAACACACACACACACACACACACACACACACACACACACACACACACACACACACACACACACACACACGGAACACACACACACACGGAACACACACACACACACACACACACACACACACACACACACACACACACACACACACACACACACACACACACACACACACACAGATGGATGGCAGCTAAGGGACAGCATCTGGAAGCTGGGAAAGCATCAGAGCCCACGGAGCGGACGGACTGCATGCATCCCTCGTTCCAAGTGAGAAGTGGGGGAAGAGAGAGAGCGAAAAAAAGAGAAGGAAAAAAACACACGGATGGGGGAAATCTGTTTCCCGTCATCTCCCATCTTGTCAGTCTCAGCTCAGACATCTTGCAGCCTCTCCAACAGCTGTTAGAGCTCCACACAGACAGATGGCCATCGCGCTTTGATATCAGCTCTCGTCTACTCGACAGGCTCTCTCTCTCTCTCTTTCTTTCCCTCCCGCATCTCCCTCTCACTCTCTTTCCTCCTCTTCTCCATTCTCCCTCCTACCTCTCTCTCTCTCTCTCTCTCTCTCTCTCTCCACATACACTCATTCTCTCTCCTTCTCTCATCTTCACTTCACTCTCTCTGCCCCGGTCCAACTTTTGAAGGAGGCTCTACTACAGCATCTTATCAAAACTCTGTTGACCTTAGCTGGCCCTCTGCTGTTAACTCATGCTCTGATGTTTATGTTCATAGCTAGAGTTTTCGCTATACTTTCATTTGATATATGCGGGGTGTCTTTGGTTTGATTGGTCTCTTGATACGCCCTGAAGAATGCCATAACGCGTAGGCATTGTACGGGCTGAAACGCGTAGGCATTGTAGCCAAATAAAAAGGTAAAAAAAATTGCAACCTTGAGTGCCTCAGCGTCTGTCTTCCTGGACCAAGTTTGAGAGCCCCTACACTGATGAGCACCAAGGAAAAAAAGGTGAAGACCCAGAAGCACTCCAATTACCTGCTTGTGTCTGCATCATGATATTTTGTCCAATTTCTGTAGTGAGAGGCAGCAAGATACGTACATGGACTGAGAGAAAACAAGAGAGACGGAAAGAGTGAATGAATGTGTGAATTCTGCCGATATACAGACAGATACAGTACACAGACAGATGGACAGAGAGAGGCGAGAGAGAGATTGGGTTCAGGAGAGTAGCAGAGAGGTGAAGATTGTGTTCATGGTTCCTACAGAAACTCAGACCCTCCGATACTGAAGAATTGAGGAATGAGCACATGACAACCAGATCCACTCAAACCAACCACAACACACACACACAGGCATGCATGCACCCACACAAACACGCACGAAGGCATGTACGCACGCAACTATGCACGCACGCACGTGCACACATGCATGCACGTGCACACATGCACGCACGCACGCACACACACACACACACACACACACACACACACACACACACACACACACACACACACACACACACACACACACACACACACACACACACACACACACACACACACACACACACACACACGCACACTCACACACACACATACGCAGACACACAGACATGCGTGTTCGTACACACCGAGATGAGACACACACACCAACACACACACACACACACACCGGACTGACACACACATGCCCTGCAGCGGTGTTGGCTGCTCTCTGACACACACAGGGCCATGGTGCAGGAGCATTACCAAACAAGGCCTCGCTGATTCAATACGCTTTTACCCTCCAGCACCCAGGCCCTGTCTTTTGCCTTCACCAGGTCCAGATGCCAGCGCATAATTCACTTATGACACAGCCTCAACCATTCGAAAGAATTTGCACAAAGGCCAACACACACACGAAACCACCTCCAGTTCGGAAATTTCACCCGAAAAGAAATCAGTTTTATTTATGTGTCTTTGAACATTGTGGACGTGGGTTATTTATACAAGAACCTTAGCCTGGCATGTGATTTATTTTCATGAAACATGAGTGGTGCTGGGGGTGATGTAGTTATTCGTTGCGTTTCCGAGTCAACTGATGTGATCCGTGATGTGATGTGATGTGAACACCACTCATTCTAAAACAGAGTTTCTCAGCTTTCGAAATTGCACCCAAAGACCACTGACCTCAACCCGAGGCTGACAGGCCTACCGGAATATCATTACATCACACTTAGCTGACACTTTAATCTTAAGCGACTTACAGGGTTTTTTTTTCCCAGTACAGGGTATTGGTTGCAGTATGAGGTTTAGGTGCCTTGCTCAAGGGCACCTCAGCCATGGAGAGAGAGGGAGAGGAATGGTGGGGTTCAAACCTGCAACCCTCTGATCTAAAGCCCATCTCTTTAACCATCAGGCCATGGCTGCCCCTTTATGCAAATGTACTAACTGGTGTGGTGGACATATGAAACACAGTGCACAGCATATGTACTGTGCCTCAAGCAACATGAAAATATACAACACAATATGCTGTGTACAGCTCAGGGTAGGTGCTATAGTGACTGCAGGATTAGAAGCCAGTTTAAAAGGTTAAAAATCGGCCTCCGCGCACTGCTTGACTTTATAGACTTAAGTAGAGTGGAGAAACTTTATTGATCCCCAGTGGGAAATTAAGGAATTAAGGATAAGGAAATTAATTGTATTTTGGGTAACACTTTCTATGAAGCCCATATCTATAGCGCATTATGAGCTCATTTATAACAAATCATAATGCACATTACAATTACTTACAACGCATTACGACTACACCGATGATGTGCGTTATAATTTGTTATAAATGTGCTTATAATGTTGGCTTTAAGTAAAGTGTTACCGTATTTTTCTTATAAGCGAACAGCGTGTGTACTGCCATCATGTAAAATAGGTGCTGTTCCTCCACTGGAGTTAGGATTTGGTCTGGTGAGGAGTGAGGACAGATGAATCTCTGTGGTTTCTGAGTGGCCACTGACGGCTGTTTACAGCAGGCCCTGCACGCCTCTTCCACACTGTGTACATTCTTCTCAAACATCTGGAACTCCCAAGTAGGGGAGGAGGATTGCCGGTAATACCGCCGCCTTCAGCTCCAAGTCTACAGTCGCATACAGTACAGTATGTCTCCTCAAAATCCCCCAGTGTGTGGCTTTATCGCTGGCCCGGAATAACATCTTAAGGGAATTTCCTTGAAAAAATGGCATTAAAAAGGAAGACGGCTCTCGGGAGATTTGCCCAGCGGCGGCCGTCTCGGGGGTGGCGGCCGAGTAGGTCAAAAGCACCGCAAAGCTTCTTAGCCCTGTGAGCGGTCAGGCATAAATAAATTAAACTGGTGTTGGCTCTGTGCCCCTGATAGAGCTTCATTAGAGGGCTCTATGATGAACTACGGCCATACTGAAACTTTAATGCCTCCTGGACTCCT
>NC_085863.1:33691547-33694047 GCF_034702125.1 Engraulis encrasicolus
CTTTTTGTTTCAAGCGAGGAGTTTGTGGCGACGCCTGAGTATATGATATGAAAAAAAAACTTTTTATGAAAACTTTTATGAAATGCGATAGAGGGATAACTTCGCCCTGCCATTAAATCAGATTGTGGTGAAATGTAGTAGCCTAGTCCTACGTATAGGCCTACAAACGGTTCTGAATCTTAATTAGCCTATTCCAACAGTTGTGCCGACATCATCGGCAATTTCTAATTCACTATTTGGGTGCAGGGACCGGAGCCCTGCAGATGCGTAAATAGTTGCGTGACAAGCAGAGAGAGGCGGAGAAAGGTGAAGGATAAAGTGGCCTATTTAAGAAGAAATGTGGTATCTGCGCAGCGCAGATAATAACGAATTGAAATGCACACTTGATCTACTAATACGGGTGTAGCCTATTTAAACTACCGTCGAAAGGACGGGCAGGCTTCAGAATCTTCAGTCTTCCTTTTAAAAAAAATCCGTCGGACAAACCTCTGTTAACGCGACCCATGTGGTAAATGAAAGAGTTCCTAAAGGAAGGCTACACTTCGGCAAAACATTTCCCTTATTTCATATTAAATTAACCTGACTTGGTTTTACAGGCTATTTAACTGTAGGACTACTTGAGTAGCCTAGACTAATTGCTGCGACTTGGTTCTGATCTCGCTGAACATCCAACGCGGCTGAAATGGAAGCCTTCTTCCATGAAGAGTATGTAACCAACATCATTCAAAAATCGCAGATAGGCCTACACCTACTCATTGTGTTGTATTGCATTTCGGTCATGTAGAAGGGCTACAAAGCTAACTGGTATGTTGTAGCATTAAAATTCGCCTACAACGTGACACAGTTGGTGCGCAACTATGTGGTGACATCGCTGGGATTTCTGTCAAGACGCGCTGCGCAAAGACACTTGCACGCGCACGTGTGTTGCCTGTAGGCTGCTATGATGCAAACGCAGCTACAGGCAGGGAGAAAGCGAGAGATAGGGAGTTAGCCTATGAGAATGTGTTGTTTTGTATGTAGGCTACAACAGTCCACACAGCATCGCTAATTTTGGAGGATAAAAAGGGTCAGTCGGCACCGGAACCCAAAAAAAAATTCTGGGCCGGGTCTTATTTATTTTTTATTTAAAAAAACATGCAAGCTTATTTCAAGAAAAGGTTTGCAAATGTCAGTGTCATTTTTGTTGCTGTTAAAATATGCCTAAATGTCAATAAAGTCAGTAGGCTAGGCCTATTGGCAGAACTGGTGATCATTTTCATGTTAGGCAATACCACTTTGCTGACATTTGAACCCAAAGCTACTTATAGGCCTATGTTATTGGTAACAGTCTCTGGAGCAATGTTGTATCAGAACCAGCTGCTTTGGTCAATTTCACTCCAGTCATGGATGGAGGTGTAAACAGAGGTAGCCTAAGGGTGGGATTTAAGCCTGCAACCGTGTGATTGAAAGACCAACTTCCTAAGGAACGCTGGTTGACATATCATCTGCTCATTGATATAACATCTGTGTGCCATGAACTTATGATTGGTAATCAGCCCGCCCCCCCACACACACACAGACACAATGAAAATGGTCAAAAATCATCCCCCTCTAAAACCATTGAGCTACATTAATTCATAGGCTAATACATTCACATATTGCGTTAAAATTGTACTTTTAACCATTGTATTTTCTAAATTTTCTCGGGGGAGAACCGAGAACCCCCACCAATTTTGTGTCCCCACCAATGTCAAAGTCAAAGTTACTCCCTTGGATAGGGATCTAATTTCCGCTAATTGTATATACTCATGAAGCCTTTCGCAAACTGAACTGTAGCAAGCGGGCGAGCGTGGTGGAGGGCAGATTATGATGGCTGACAGATAAATACTAATCAGCGCACGCACACTTGGCACCGTGATTAAACCATCACTCAACGGGTAAATACAGTACTCACTATTTGTGTTTGTGTTTGTGTTTGTGTGTGTGTGTGTGTGTGTGTGTGTGTGTGTGTGTGTGTGTGTGTGTGTGTGTGTGTGTGTGTGTGTGTGTGTGTGTGTGTGCGCACGCTCGCGCACGTGTGTGTGTGTGTGTGTGTGTGTGCGTGTGCGTGCGTATTTGCATGTGTATGCTTCTCTGCATACAACTGTGCAAACATCAACAAACCATCCGTTCAGTTTCCACAGCATCCTCCTCCTCCTCTACTATTGCAGTATATTGTAGAGTGAAGATAATTGAGTGACAGACTGGAAATAGCCACAAGCTGTTTCACACACTTGGACATATCAGTACAGGACATTGGACACATAGGCTACTTGGACATATCAGTACAACATGCACAAACACATATGCATGCACTCACATACGCACTCACACACGCACGCACGCACGCACACACACACACACACACACACACACACACACACTCACACACACACACACACACACACACACACACACACACACACACACACACACACACACACACACACACACACACACACACACACACACACGCACACAC
>NC_085863.1:33701547-33704047 GCF_034702125.1 Engraulis encrasicolus
CGTTAGTGAGAGTAGCATCCAACTGCAGTTTGCAGAAGTGGGCAGGTCTGGATTTCTGAGATCCCGCCCCTCCCATTTTGGATCTCGCCCCTCCTATTTTTCCTATTATAGTAGTCTGTACAGTCCCACACCATCCCGACGTCACCCTATTTGAGAATTTGCGCCAAATGTCTTCTCCGGCGAATGCATATTGTAGGCCTACACTATTCTATGCACACAGCTTGTATCGTGTCTCGTCGTTTGGAGTGCTAAATAAATGTATTTACTAAACACTGGACATAGAATCATTCATCAATCATAATAGGATATTCGATGGCGGTAGGCCCAAGTGTAGCACACCAGCATACATTGATGACTATTATAGCTGCTTTGGACAATAATAATGCCTATGTAGGCTAATTGCGGTATGAAGTGGTTTGTATTATGTCTCGTCGTTGGTTAAGTAAATATATTTACTAAACACTGGACATAGAATCATTCGTCAATCATAATAGTGCACCATATTTGAGAAGTGGACCCAAATTATCTGGCGAATGCAGTAGGCTTATTCTATGCACAGCTTGTTATCGTGTCTCGTCGTTTGAAGTGTTAAGTAAATATATTTAGACCTAAACACTGGACATAGAATCATCCATCAATAGCGAATGCGTTACCCTGTATTATAGGGAGATTGTATCGTGTCTCATCGTTTGGAGTGTTAAGTAAATAGTCCTACATTTACTAAACACTGGGCATAGAATCATTCATCAATAATAGTGAATGCGTAGTTGGCTACACTGTATTCTATGCACACAGCTTGTATCATGTCTCGTCGTTTGAAGTGCTAATTAAATATATTTAGCCTACTAAATATATTTAATTTTCATTTTCCACGTTCCAATTGCATGAGTGTTTATTTCCATTTACATAGAATAATTTGTCCTTGACCTTACTTTCTCTTTCATAGTAAAGGAGAAGATTGAAACGGTCTCTGCAACTGCTTTAGGTTCCATTGATTTAATGATAATGTTAAGCGCTGTTAGACGGTTAAAAACAAAAGGTTAATGCTAAATGTGTCAGGGTGTCAGTTTGGAAGCGGGGCAGATGCACGAAGGATAGGCCTACCAAAGGCTACTGCAATGGCCTGCTCAGAGTCCAGTCCCCAATCCTAAAGAGATTGTGGCGACAGCATCCAGGCTTTGGTACTTTGAAGAATGTGCTCATGCTTTTCAATGATGGGTAGGCCTATGTTTAATTTCGAGCGGATCACACATGGAGTAGCCTAATTCGCCACTGCACAGGCGTTTTACTGCCTACTTTAGTTTTCTTGTAGTAGCCTACCCATCTTTCGAATTTTAGAAACTGGCACCAAATATCTGGTCTTCAAACTAAGATACTAAGAAGAGACACTTAATATTAATTCAAATTAGACCCATGCGTTAACAAATACTACATGTAGCTTATATTAGCTAATAATAATAATAATAGCTTAGGCCTATATTAATTTCCCTCGGGATTAATACATTATACTAAACAGGGTCGCATGCTGTTCATCGCGCGGTTCACTCAAAGCTCCCCGCTCGTGTTTCCTACACTTACCAAACCATTATACATTAGTGGAGTAGGGAGAGTGGATCTACGATTTTATTTGTGAAAACTCTGCGTCTCTGATCTGCACGGTGCAGTGACTTCCAGAGCTATTTTTCTTCCCATGTAGAAGCTTAGCGCTGCCACTGAATGACAAGGGGGAGGCACTCGATGTGCTCAGGGGGGAGGAGGAAGATGTGCTCAGGGGGGAGGAGGGAGATGTGATCCAGACCTGCCCCCCGCCCTGCACACTGCAGTTGAACATACTTGGTTAGTGATGCCATCTGTCCCACTTTTCCCTCATTGTCCTGGGGGTAAAACATACATTCTCAGAGGTTGGAATGAAGGGTGCCATTGTTTTACAAGAAAAAGAGTCGATCGGGTTGACAACATTTCCTGGGTTTTGTTTGTAGACAGAGGTGGCGACCTTATGTACCATGCAGCACCATGTTATTGTCACACCTACCATGGCTACCCCCTAGAGATGGCAACAATTAATTGATTAATTGGCTTTTAATATGTTAGTCGATCAATAAGGTCAATCAACTCACAAATAATGAATTAATTGATCATTTCCATCCCCCTACCTCCTATCTGCCTCTCCAAACCCCAACCTCCTCAGTCATCATTAGAAGCACCAATCGCACTGCCTCTGATCTAAAGGCTGTTGCTGCTGCTGCTGCTGCTGCCGCTGATGTGCACGGCAGCTCAGAGCAGGGAGCCGTGACACGCCAAGTAAATATTTACTCTGTGGCACTCGAGTCATGAAGCCACACTCCTCCAGCTCAAGCAGAATTGATGAGGATGGATGGAGGAGGAACAGGGCAACTGGGAAGGGAAACATGCAGACAAGTGAAATTAGGTGAGAGAGAGAGTTGAGTGTGTACGGTATGTGGGTGGTGGTTGTGGTGGTGGAAGAGGGGAGGGTTGTGTG
>NC_085863.1:33706547-33709047 GCF_034702125.1 Engraulis encrasicolus
CTTCTGTTCTTTTTCACTCTCCCTGTGTAAACGGGGGCTTCTGAACTGTAAAGCATCCCTCCCTCACTCCCCTAATCCATCCCTCTCTTCCATCTCTCCTTACTTCCTTTCGTGTCTTCTTCTTCAATTCCCTCGTTCTCTCCCTGTACATGTATTGGCTCTCCACTGCAAAGCATTCTCATTACTCAATACCCAAACCTAAGACGCCCTCGCCCCCTAAGAACATCACCTCCCATCTCCTCTCCTCTCCCCTCGCCCCCCTAAGAACATCACCTCCCATCTCCTCCCCTCGCCCCCCGAAGAACATCACCTCCCCTCTCCTCCCCTCGCCCCCCTAAGAACATCACCTCCCATCTCCTCTCCTCTCCTCCCATCTCCTCTCCTCTCCTCTCGCCCCCCTAAGAACATCACCTCCCATCTCCTCTCCTCTCCTCTCGCCCCCCTAAGAACATCACCTCCCATCTCCTCTCCTCTCCTCTCGCCCCCCTAAGAACATCACCTCCCATCTCCTCTCCTCTCCTCTCGCCCCCCTAAGAACATCACCTCCCATCTCCTCTCCTCTCCTCTCGCCCCCCTAAGAACATCACCTCCCATCTCCTCCCCTCCCCTCCCCTCCCATCTCCTCTCCTCTCCTCTCCCCTTCAATCCCCTCCTCTCCTCTCTTCTCCTCTCCTCTCCTCCCATATCCTCTCCTCTCCTCTCCTCTCCTCTCCTCTCCTCTCCTCCTCTCCTCCTTTCGTCTCCTCTCCTCTCTCCTCTCCTCTCCTCCCCTCTTCTCTCTTCTCCTCTCCTCTCCTCCCCTCTTCTCCCCTCTCCTCTCCTCTCTTCTCCTCTCCTCCGCTCTCCTCTCCTCTCCTCTCCTCTCCTCTCCTCCATCCATCCCCTTCTTTCACTCCATCTTCCAGCTCCTTCTCTCCCCCCTGCACAAGTCTCACCTGGGGCCCCCTGCCTGGAGCATGCTGCCAGCTGCTGTCCCTACAGATGCTCCAGCAACCCCCTCGCCAGCTTCATACACACACACACACACACACACACACACACACACACACACACACACACACACACACACACACACACACACACACACACACACACACACACACACACACACACACACACACACACACCAAATCACCAACCCCCCCGCTAGCTACACAACTTAACAGCCACACACACACACACACACACACACACACACACACACACACACACACACACACACACACACACACACACACACACACACACACACACACACACACACACACACACACACACACACACACACACACACACACACACACACACACACACAATCACCAACTCCCCGCCAGCTACACAACGAAACAGCCAGACAACCAGACTTCCCCATTTACAGTAACTGCTAAACCTGCTGACACGAAGGGAGTGAGGGAGCAGAGGGAGCGAAGGGGGCGAAAGAAAGGAGAGAAATGAAAGGCGGTATGATTCTCATGTGAGAGATAGCGAAGCGAGACACTTCCCACTCACTCACTCCCACTTATCTTAAATGCTTTTAGTGGTTCCTTTAATCTTTTAAGCTGCAACAAGGGGGGGTCGGGGTGTCGAGGGCCTGAGGAGGTTGTGTGTGTGTCTCACACACGTGGGGATTGTCATGAAAGATAGAGTGAGGAAAAAAGGGCCGCAGAGACCTTTTTGTGAGAAGTGGAGACAAGAGAGCGATCTCAATTTTTGATCCGTACATGTAAAGATGGAGCCTGCCGCTGCCTCAATCTCGGTATTTCTGTGAGAGAGACTGAAAGCAGAAATCAGTGTGGTTTGACATATTCACACACATGCACACAGACACAGAGACACACACGCACACACACACACGCACACATGTACAAACACACACACACACACACACACACACACACACACACACACACACACACACACACACACACACACACACACACACACACACACACACACACACGTGCGCGCGCGCGCGCACACACACCAGGAGGTAACTGGAGGGGAGCATGACATGCAAGCATCCTAAGACGAGACCTTTCCTCAGCTTCCTAAAGTCTCTGCCCAGGATTTCTTCATTTCTTCCCCTCTTTTCACTTCTCTTTCTGTAGTTTTTTCCCCCTCTTCATCCCCCTTCTCTTCCCTTCTCCTCTTCCTCCCTCCCTTTATCTGAGTTTCTTTTCTCCCCCCTTCTCACTTCCCTTTCTGCCCCCCCCCCTCCTTCATCCCCCCTTCTCTTCTCCTCTTTCTCCCTCCATCTGAGTTTCTTTTCTCCCCACTTTTCTCTTCCTTTACTGATTCCCCCCCCTTTATCCCCCCTTCTCTCCTTCTCTTCCCTTCTCCTCTTCCTCCCTCCCTCCATCTGAGTCCTGAGGCAAGAGCCTTGGATGTTGTGTGCCATGCATGCTTCCTGTGAGATGCTCAGCGAGCAGGCCGAGATTGGCAGATACCCCCTACCCTTCCTCGAGTGAGCGAGCCAGTGAGGCAAGCAAGCAAGCATCCC
>NC_085863.1:33716547-33731547 GCF_034702125.1 Engraulis encrasicolus
ACTGAGCAAATGTGAAAACCACCCAATCTGGCAACACTGCCTCCCCTTCCTCCTCCACTAAAACTCTCCATTCCTCCTTGCCTCTCACCCCTTACCCCCACATCGGCCCTTTGGAAGGGAAGGGGGGCTGATCAAGTATCTGTTTGCTGGCTCCTTGGGCCTGTGTTATGGGCTACAGTTGCTCTCGCCTCAGAACTCGCCAACATGTCCACCTTCCAAGCCCCCGGAGCGCGGGAGGAGGGGATGGAGGGAGGGGTGGAAAAGAGGGATGATTTGGGTATGATGGAGGGAGGGGATGATTTGGGGAGAGAGGGAGTGAGGGATGGGATGTAGAGGGGGTGGAGAAATGGAGGAATGGAAGAAGGGATGGATGGATGTGATAGAGAGAGAAATGGAGGGATTAATGGAGGGAGGGGATAGAAGAATGTGTGGAGAGAAAGGATGGTTGGAGGTGAAGAAAGGAGGAATGGAGAGGGGTTAGAGAGTGATGGACAGAGAAACAGATAGAAGTATGAATGGAGGGAAGGGATAAATGGAGGTAAAGGAAAAAAAATGGAGAGTGAGTGGAGAGGGATGGAGCGAGTGATGAAGAGAGGGATGGATGGAGGGATGGGGTATGTAAAGAAGAATGTAGGGTGGGGTGTAGGAATGGAGGTGACAAAGGGAGAGGAGGAGGAGTTGGAGGGTGAAGGACATTCTGCTCAGACGATGCCAACACTTGACAGATATTTATGGGCCAAATGAAACGCTTTATTGTGGACTCCCAACTCCCCAAAGTGCCATTTGCCACGGCATGTGGGGGAGCAAAAATGAAAGAAAAGAGAGAAAAAGAGAAAGAGAGAAAGAAACAGGGAGAGAGAGAAAAAAATAAAAACTCCAGACGGCCTTTGGGTTTTAATTATTCATTGCGTATAATGGGGGCGGAGGGTGGAATCAGTGCGGTGGGGGTGACGGGAAAATTACAGTGATTTAGACCGTGTTCCGTCCATCGCCCTGCCGCATGGGAGCATTATGTGGCGACCCCAGACATTACAGCGGCCATTTTGATTAACAACCCTGAGGTCTGGTGGAGAGGTCCGCAACCGAGGCCCTCGGCAAACATTACCCGCCGACGGCCTCCGAAGCGAGGACATACTTAGTGGCAAATAAGAGAAATATGTAAATATGTCTCACAGCTGGAGTTTGTGTGTGTGTGTGTGTGTGTCTGTGTGTGTGTGTGTGTGTGTGTGTGTGTGTGTGTGTGTGTGTGTGTGTGTGTGTGTGTGTGTGTGTGTGTGTGTGTGTGTGCATGTGCGCGTGTCCGTGTGCGTGTGCGTGAGTGTGTGTCTGTGTGTGTGTGTGTGTGTGTGTGTGTGTGTGTGTGTGTGTGCGTGTGCGTGTGCGTGTGCGTGTGTGCGTGTGTGTGCGTACGTCTGTGGGTGCATGTGCGTGTGTGTGTGGGTGTGTGTCTACAGTGTCCTGGGGGAAGAATAAGCCATAACGATTACGCTCTTCACAGATCCCACAAAACTATTATTCCCGCTCGGCGCGGCTCGCACTCAAAAAAACACATCATGCAAATCTATTTTTCCTGGCTGACTGACAAGGCCAGCCACGGCACGGCACGCAGATCAGCATTAAAGAAACAGAAAAACACACATCGAAGGCTCTGCGGAAAAGCTGCGGCGCATTTCCCATTAAATTCTTCCTCGGCTACGGCTATTATCAGCAAAATGGGCTGCAGAGTGTCTCCACGGTTACCAGCGAATTATTGATCGTGACCTGTGAACTACATGTGTTTGCCTTGACTGTGGGGGTACTCTGGGGGGTAAGTGTGGAGAGTGGGGTGGTGGTGGGGGTGGTAGATAGGGGGAGGGGAATACAGCCGCGGGGGTTTGTGGAGAAAGGGGAACTCCCAAGGGTGTTTATGGAAGTGGTCGGGAGGGTTTGGGAGGAGGGGGGAAACAGCAGACATTGTGCTACACGTGCCCTCCTCTTTCTCGCTCGGGCCTGTAGATTACTCCGGCAGATAGGCCTACCGCCTCAGTAATTCCTAGCTCATGAAAAGATGTTTGTGTTTTCCGTTTCAGACAGAGTATTGAGCTATACTGAAAGTAGCAATTTTGACATTGTACAGCATACAAACCATGCAACAATGCTGTGGTATGTCATCAGGCAGTCTTTCTGTGCATCTTGAAATCTGCAGTGTTCTACAAGACATGAGGCATTTGTGTGTTGTTCATGCATCCCCGTGTTTACAGTGAGATTATCTTGTCCTGATTGTGCCTCTGTTGTTGAACACAATGTCTGTCTTGGAAAACAAGAGCTGAGCACAGCAGGCTGGAGAATAAGGCGTTGAGCAGAGCGGAGCAGAGTAGAGCAGAGCAGAGCAGAGCAGGATCTGACAGACAGCCGCGCCTAGCAGCAGCCTCTCTCCCTCCTTCCTTCTCTCTCTCCCTCCTTCCTTCCCTTTGTCTGCCTCCAGAATATTCCTCACAGCATTATTCAGTACCGCCACCAGGGGGTGCTAGAACACCACTCAAGCGCCAGCCGGCGTGCACATGCCAAGAATTCGAATGAATCCCCCTCATTTGCGTCATCCGTGGCACATGGAACAGCCAGCTCATCCATTCACGTTTGTTATCAGTCCCCCCCCCTCCCCCCCCTGCTCCTCTTTTTGTCTCTGTCTCATTTTTCTCTTACTGTGTGTGTATGAGTGTGCCTGTGTGTCTGTGTACATACAGTACACCTGCATCATTTATCTGTCAGGTGTGTTATACAAGCTGCACAAAAAGAGACAAGTGCATGTCTTTTAGTGGTTAAACAACATGGAAATGTCTGCTCAATGTGTTTTCAGTCGTCTTGCCAATATGCCCATAATAAGATCAGCAACAACAACAAAAAAATGAAGTCGACTCCACACTCCACAATTCGGCTTGAATAAACTAAAAAAAATCAGCTGGTGTGCACAAACATTGCGCAATGTGCAATGAAAATCGCCCTTCCGTAGTTTACGGTGGTAAAGCCCGCAGACAGACCTTGAGCGCTCGGTTGCTCAACGCACCACCACCACAACAACAAACAGTTTGTCTCCAAGACTCAAAATTCAGAGCAGGTGGATGGGAGTGAGTGAACTCGATCGAACTCTGGGCCAAACACACGGCACAGCACAGCACAGCTGGAGGATCTCCAGGCCAACCCCTGGCTCCACAGGGCTCAACAGCACATCTCACATGAATGCTTTCCGCCTTCCTATAACAAGGTGCACACCACACCACTGAGAATGGGCGAATAGCTCTGGGTCTGAGGGGAGGAGAAGACAGGTGAATAGAATCAGAGGGGTATAAAGTAGACGAAGAAGTACAAGTAGAATTACAAGTACAAGTAAAAGTACAAGTAGAAGTAGGATTAACACATTATGGAAATGCAACACTAATACATGACACTGCATCAGTATGGTATAGAAAAACCTTAAACGAATTGACTCCTCTAATTACTTAGTTAGTTTGTGCCTGTAATTAAGGTTTGTGCTTGAAGAACTGTTGTAGGCTTGTACGGCACAAATAATGTATTCCACCCTGCCTACTATCATAAGACTTAGACTTAGACTTTTTATTGTTCATTGTTGAAATTGAAAATTAGCTTTGGTGGTGGCACAATAATCAGCATTTTTACTTTTCTTTTACTTTTGCTTTTGCTTTCAACATTATAGAGGCAGCAGACTAAATTCTATGCTGAAACAAAATCATGGATCAGAGTGAAGGTGAGTCATCCACCTCTAGTCTTACACCTCAGACTGCGTACTCTCTAACAGTGCTGATGAATGGAGTAGCACCACACTGAGTGAATGATACTGCACTACAGTGGTAGAAAAACCATGCAAATCTTATCTGTGTCTGCAATTATTAGTTTGTGCCTATAATAACTACTAGACATATTTTGTGCATGTAAAAATAATGTATATACAGTATTTCACTCTACCTACCATAATCAGTACTTTACCGGTAGTTTTACTGCTGCGTCCACTTCCATTTCACTGGCCTTAAAGAGTTGGAATAACTTCTACTCTGTTGAAAAGAAATGTGGATCACAGTAAAGCTGAGTCACCCAACTACAGGCCAGTCTTACACCTCATCCTGGGCAATCTCACTGCAGTAGTTCATTGATGAATGGAGAAGCTCCACTTTGAGTGCAAGCTACTGCACCCGTATGGTGGGAAAAGCATGTAAAAACACACTGGTGTCTGCAATCACTAGTTTGTGCTACTAATAACTAGTAGAAATATGTTGTGCTTGTGAAAAGAATGTAAGTATTTACAGAGACGATCTATATGCATCTTTCGTATTTATTTATGCCGGTTCGACTCCTGACCCGCCAGGTTGGTGGTGGAGTAATTAAGCTCTCCACCGTCTTCTGAGCATGGTACCGTCCCGCCGCACTGCTCCCTTTTGGGCGCAATTCGGGGCTGCCCCCTTGCACGAGTGAGGCATACATGCATTTCGTTGTGTGCAATGTGCACTTGTGTGCTGTGGGGTGTTGTGTTACAATGATAATGTAAGTTGGAGTTTCCTAGTCGGGCTTTCACTTCACTTTCACTTAAAGAGTTACAATAACTGCTATGATAGAAAAAAAAATCAAAGTAAAGCTGAGTCATCCAACTACAGGCCAGTCTTACACCTCATCCTGTGTACTCTCAGTGCAGTAGTCCACTGATGAATGGAGAAGCTCCAGCATGAGTGCATGTCCTCAGGTGGTGTGCACTAGTGTCACCTGGCTCTCTTTAAGTACTCTGGGCAGCAGCCCTGCTTCATGCTTCATGCTCAGCTAGCTATTGTATGGCAGACGGAGCCTTGAGGAGGCTGACAGGTACATCACTCAAGCGCTGCTGCATCCTTGACCACTGATGACGGCACATGGCCTCTCACACAACAGAACGCTACGCTATACTATACTACACGCATGCACGCACGCACGCAGGCACGCACACACGCAGGCGCGCACGCACGTAGGCGCGCAGGCGCGCATGCACGCACGCACGCACGCACGCACGCACGCACGCACGCACGCACACACACACACACACACACACACACACACACACACACACACACACACACACACAGAGCCACATGCACACATATGGGTGCACATACATTGACAAAGAAATATGTGCTTGCATGAACAAACATAAAAGACACAGGCTTCTAAACCTTGATGTTTCTTTACAGCATACTATAGTCTGCCTGTTTTACATTCCAATGCAAACATACACAACTCATGTTCTCAGTGAAACGTGTCCTATGTAATCCAATGCAGTTTTATGGACACACAGACACATACACGTACGCAGGCACTCCACACACACACGCACACACACACGCACGCGCACACGCAGACAGGCGCACATAGGCGCGCACACACACGCACGCACACGCACACACACACACACACACACACACACACACACACACACACACACACACACACACACACACACACACACACACACAACAACAACAACAACAACAACAACAACAACAACAACATAATATGGTAAAATATTACACAATAATTGAATATTTGAATCTTTAGAATTACTTTTTGATTATTTTCCCCATCAGTTTTATTTTCCTCATTATTTTACTTTCTTAATTTTATTATTTTATATACTATTTTTTTGTATAGGCATTAGTGTTCTGAGACCATGGTGTATGGTGATATTTCATGATGTATAATAACATGGTGATATATTATTATTATTATTATTCATTATTATTCAACAAATGATGTTCATACTTGCATAAACATTGCATATTATTATTATTATTATTATTATTTATTCAACAACTGATTTCCATGCAGCAGTGAAACTGGAAGTAATAGTTGATATAGAATATCCATGACATCATAGATTAGGGAAAGTTCAATTCAATGGTTCTTTTATTTAGTAACAGCATCAAACAACAACAAGTGATGTCATAATGGTGATTAAAACTCAACTGAGTGAAAAGTGGAATTCTTGCTCACTCTGCCTGGCGCTTGTTTAGGTCAGTTGATAACAATTTTACTGCTGCTCTCATGTGGTTTTTCTGTTTCTTGGCCTGCTGTTGGACAGCAGGGCAAGACAGAAATGCAAAACTCACGAGGAAACTTACAAAAAAAGTAAATAGATACACCTTGGATCAGCTATGGAGAAAAGTCAAGTCTTTAGGAATACATGTGGCTGAGGATAAACTTAGGAAGGATGAACAGTCCATGAGGAATCTCCGGATGCTCCTCATAACAGAACTTGCGATGGCTGAACTATTCAAGACAGGAACTGAACTAAAAGGAAAAAGGAAGAAAAAATCTGACGCAGACGCTGAGAACGGAAATGTGACCAATGGTGTCCAAACCATCACTGCAGCAGAAGGAGAGCTGGAGGAAGGAAAGATTATCATCACTCCTCAGGGTGAGCAGAAGACCTATCACTCAAGATTACAAGATATTTATTGTCATGTTCGCATGAATTCCAAAATTCATAAGCAATGAAAAGGGGTTTGTTTTGCTCAAAAGTCCTAAAAAGTAAAAACTGAGGAATGAAATGTAAAACATGTAGAAAAAGTCTCCAAGGTGAAAAATGAATAAACACATAAATAAATACACTGACTCACTGACCAAAACAACAAACAAACAAAGTAATTTAAAAAAAACTGCAGTAACAGAATCAGCACTGACTAACTGCATTTCATACCACATCCTGTCTTCCAGGACTGCGTGTGGCGCTTGCTGAGACAGAGGTACAACAGCTGGTGGACATGGACACAATGGCAATAGAAAGTACGTACAGCAGAACTCCTCTCAGTAAAGCAGATCTAGATTAGAATGGAGTACACTAAGTACAGTAGTACTTAAGCAGTCACATGGTGTGCATTTTCTTAATTTCATACTGTGTATGTCCTACTACTTCAGAAATGCTGCTCTTTTTGGCCAATGCTTAATTGAAATATAATGACCCTGGTAAAATGAAGGATGAATAAAAAAGCCAAAATAATAATAATTAAGGAAAAAAATAAAATTGAAATCACTAAATTCTCCCTTTTAATGTCCAGATGTGGAAAACGGTGCAGGAGAACGTGCTGGGGCTCTGGGGGTTGAGAAGCAGGCAGGAGGGACCATACGCCGGGCAGATGGTCCCGTTCTGCTTCGCCTCCCTGCTGCCCCTAGGAAGAAGTTCTCCTCCATCCCCACCAGGAGGAACGCCTGCTCCACTCCCATCAACAGGTACTACACCATCCCCAGGAGCTGGGCGCACCAGTGGGCAGACATCAGCAACAGCGGCTTGTAGGCGAATACAGGAACTGATCGACTGGCTTTGGACTCGGATTTGGATTAACTGGACATGAATGTGGATATGGACTTGGCTGGCACATGATGAACTGGTTTTGGACTTGGGACTTTGATTAATGGATTTGAATATGGACTTGGCTGACACATGATGAACTGGTTTTGGACTTGGGACTTCGATGATCTGGATATGGATTTGAATATGGACTTGGCTGACACACGATGAACTGGTTTTGGACTTTGGACTTTGATGATTTGAATATGGACTTGGCTGACACACGATGAACTGGTTTTGGACTTCGATTAACTGGATATGATTCAGTGTAGACTTGTAGTGGATTTTGAAACATTTGCATTTAATTTAAAAAAATAAAAAATAAAATAACAATACTTTAAAGTTCATGGTTCTTGTGTTCATTGAAAGAGCTGACAGGTGCCGCCGTGACAAATGTCATTCACATTGGATGAGGATGAAGTCAAGTCAAGTCAAGTCTGGTTTATTTATATACCCTATTTCATACACAATGAGGCAGCCCAATGTGCTTTACAAGTAATAATGAAGATAGAACAATGTAAATATAGGATTAAGATAAATTACAAAATGAACAATACAACAATTGTTCAATATCAAAAAATGTAAAGAAAAGAATAAATAAAAATAAAAATAAAAAAAACGGAAATAACCGTACTAGTAATAACTAGTAGATTGGATATAAACATGGATAAAGTGGGCACAGTTTTAATGTGCAAGGGTAGGAGGTTCCAGAGTCTGACTGCATAGGCCTACGACACACACATACACATACACACACACACACACACACACACACACACACACACACACACACACACACACACACACACACACACACACACACACACACACACACACACAAAAACATATTGTAGTTGCCAGCCTGAAAATATGCATACTCCTGCAAAGCTTAAAAAGAAACCGATCTTCTTTGAGCACTTTAACAATGACTAAGGGGATATGGATTGGGTGTAATTGAGTGTTTTAAGAGCCAGTGCCTTGCCAAGGAACACTGAGGAAATGGGAAGCTGAATAGCATCCAAATTGACAAGGAGGACAAAGAAGTGACATGGAATTCAATTTAATCAGATGCGCACTCACTGGTTCTAAAAGACAAACAAAAGCAAATAACGAGGAATCAATACGGCCTGTGTTCAAGGCCGCTGACAGCTTTTGCTGGGCCCAGGACAAAGTCACCTGAAAGGGCCCCCGATCCAATACCTACAATGTAATGGAAACCCAAGTTTGGGCCCCCTCTCTACCTGGGCCCGGGACAAATGAACCATTTGTCCCCCCTGTCGGCTTCCCTGCCTGTGTGCAAAGCCAGAAGAGAGGGAATGGCTCCAGCTATACGGTTCACAACAAACAACAAACTACTGCGGAGGATGTTTTGTTTGCTTGGGGTTTTTTTGTGAACACTATCTGTTATTGTCTTCTTTAGAGAAGAAAAAAACATGAGTGAGACATTATTTCCAAAAGATGGGAGCGTTAAGATCCTTATCTTGAAGATAAAATAACCTTTGCTTCGTAGAGAGCTTACAAACATCTTCCCGGGTGAGTTAGAGACACGGTGAAGAAAATAAGAGAAAGAGAGATAAGCAGGAAGATGGGCTGTTTTTTTTACCTACTTAACTGAACATTTCAGACCATATTTTTCTTCGTGTTAACTACCTTAGGTTTCCATGCAACTTGTTTGTGCACATTTGACCTAGCAATTATCACCTGGATGCACTGCAAATAGCCTATGCTGTAAAGAAAACAAAAAGGGAAAATGTGCATGAGAAAGTTATCAATTTGTTGAACATATAGGCCTCCTATAAATGAATGTACAGTACTTTGGATATGCGTAATTAATACAGTATATTAATAAATTAACTGGGTGGGTACTGATGGTTCCTCTCAGTCAGAACAACAGCACTGTCACAGCTGTCCAAGATGAAGTGTGAGTGTGTGTGTGTGTGCGTGCATGCGTGCGTGCGTGCGTGCGTGCGTGCGTGCGTGTGTGTGTGTGTGTATGTGTGCGTGTGTGTGTGAATGCATGTGCTCACGTGTGTGCGTGCGTGCGTGCGTGCGTGCGTGCGTGCGTGCGTGCGTGCGTGCGTGCGTGCGTGCGTGCGTGTGTGCGTGCGTGTGCGTGTGTGTGTTCTGTTTCTCTCTTACACCAAACTAAACCTGATGGGTGGAGCCTGTAGTCCAGAGGCCACCCACGATATGCACCTGCCTGTGTCCCCCCCTCCTCCAGCCGGCCAGGGCAGGTGGCAGTGGGCCAGTGGTGCTCAAGGTTACGTCATCATCAACCCCCACCTCACTGCACAGACATGACAGATCACTGCACAGCCACTGAAAACACATATGTTGCACCTTCCACAGACCTGTAACTACATGATGCATGATAAAAAAAAATAATCATTAGAAAAACTGCACTCTTGGCCTAGGCCGAAATGCCTGTCTGCCACTAGAATAAATTACACCCAAGAGTGCGGCTTTTCTACATGAACTTGAAACAGTTGGGAGTTGAGCACACTTTCTCTAAAAAAAGACTGATAAAAAATAAAACAGATCCACTCTGAGAGACAATATGTGTGCTGGAAAATGTATTGGACTGTTATCCCTTTTTGCCTAAGCCACAATAAAATAGAAAAATGGGCTATGGGGAGCAGAAATGTGCACAGGGTTCCTGTGTGTTTTGAAGAGTTAGCAACAAATAAAAAGAAAGAAAGTGAGTAACAAAAATGAGGACGTCTTCCTTTTTTTCTCATCTACTGAGGAAAATGTGTGGGAGTGCCTTTATTGCCAGAAGCTCTCCAACAAATCCGACAAAACCATCCAAAAAGAAAGTCATTCTAGTGTTTTCTTTTTTGTTCTCCCGACCCTTAATGTAATTTCAAGCCCTCTCTCTACGACAGGTGCACTCTTTCAAAATGGGCTGTAGCGCAGCGTTTCGGAGGTTGCAAGAGAGAGAGAAAGAGAGAGAACAGCCTTTGAGAGAATTGTCTGTGATCGTTTTCTCCCAGAGCTCAATAAGCAAGGGGAAGACACACCACCCACACAAAGGTCACAGAGTTCGACTGCCAGATGCCAACCAGGCCGTAGAAACGTCTGTGTTATCTATCTATCTATCTACTCGCTTTTACTCGTATGGGAGAAAATGAATATCAGATAGAGTAATGCCATAGACAAATCATTGTGCCTGAAGCTGAACACAACATATCTGCATGTGTACACTGCATAATCAAGAATTGATTAAAAAAAAAAAAAATAGGTAATAATACAGTAGGACTATGCTACAGGTAATTTAATGCAAAAGCTCGGCAAAAGCATTGCACTAATATTCAGTTCGTCATCACTCAGCTCAAGTATAACTTCAACTAGACCGAGATCAACCTGGTACTGAATATTGTGATACACTTGTCATAGTCCTGATGTACCCTCATTTATTATTTTTAGTAATATTCAAGTATGAATGTAATGTACCGGGCATGGACTATTAAAACATTTTGTCAGAACAATATTGAAGTATAATAGACTAAAATCCAGTTATACAATTAGTTGCATAAAGGCATGGTGTACAAATAAAAAAATAAAATAAAAAAATTCACAGTAGACAAACAGTGTTACGGACTTTATTCTTTTTCACATGGTGACCAATGTGTCCATCCCGCCAGCCACTGGTGTACTGTTACTATATCTACCATTCTCAGTCATGAGGTAGGCCACGGAGCTAAACAAGTATGTTTTAAAGCCTTTTCACTAAAAAAGAAAAGCAGACGCCTGAACGAACTCTAATCCAACAGTTTGTGAAGTACACCCACCCTAATTCCTCAGCAAAACAATCCATACTGAAACAGCCAGGTGCGGCCAGAAGTGAGCAGCTAGAACGACCTCTTCAATTAGCTAGGTAATTAAGGCCTGAGCAGAGAAAAAAAGGGTTAGGGAGAAACAAAGGTGACTGTACAATACTCTGCAGGCAATCAATTCCGTTCATTAACCAATTAGGAGTGAGTCTGGAATGAGGGCCGAGGGCCACGGGGCCAAACATGCAGTGTGGTGAGGGGTCATCTCAGAGCAACACGGGGGCCAGAGAGCTGATTATAACACGACATGCATCAGGCACTGTGCAAGAAATACCTTGCAAAGCACATGGCCAAAAAAAATAGTCAGAAAAGCAGAGAAGGAGATTGGGGGAAGTAATAAGTAAGTAACACACACATGCATGCATGCACGCACGCACACACGCACCCACGCACGCACGCACACAGGCACACTCACAGACACACACACACACACACACACGCACACACACACACAGACACACACGCACACAGACACGCAGGCACGCAGGCACGCACACACACACACACACACACACACACACACACACACACACACACACACACACACACACACACACACACACACACACACACACATACACAAGGCACACAACCCCCCACAAACATAGAAAAACACAACCACATTAAAAAGCAACTCTTAAAAATATATGGCTCAAATAACTACACTAAGATGCCGCCCGGTACACACCTGCTATGAAGCTGAGGTAATTAGGATGTAAATGACTTGAAAGGCTTTATCTATCTACCATCTCTATCTATCTGTCTGTGATTGGCTTGGGATGAGGGAAGAAGCGCTCGGCTCTGCCAACAGATAAAATAAATAAATAAGCGAGCGAGCGCTCCTCTCTTGACCTCATTCTGGAGGTGGAGAAGGCTGTCAGGAAAACAAATGGCTTTGTGAAGGGGGAGACGATGCGCCGCGGGAGGACACCAGCACACACACACACACACACACACACAAACACACACACACACACACACTCACATGGGCGAGCATGCATATACACACACATAGACACAGACACACACAGGCACACACACACAGAGACACACAGACACACACACACACACACACACACACACACACACACACACACACGCATACACACACACACATGCTCACAGACCAATGTGCACAGACACAGACACAGGCACACAAACACACACAGAAGCACACACGCAAGCATGCACGCACGCACACAAACGCGCACACAGAGAGACGCTCTAGCCCATGCACACATCTAAAGCTGTCAACTATTGACAAAATGGAATAAATTTATGCTTCTATTCTTTCACTCACATCTCTGACTGTATTCTCTCTGTCTTGTCTCTGTCTTCTCTCTCTCTCTCTCTCTCTCTCTCTCTCTCTCTCTCTCTCTCTCTCTCTCTCTCTCTCTCTCTCTCTCTCTCTCTCTCTCTTTTGTAAGCGTGACATAATCATCAGTCCTGTCTTATATGGACAGGATTGATCGATTGCATTACAGAGAATTAGATGACGAGTTTCACAAACTCCTAATTCTTTCTCTGGCTGCGAGCAAGAAAGAGACAATCAGCAAAAGGAAATACAGAAACAAAACTGAGCTGTTTTGGGAGTTCTTGTTGATTGTTGCTTTTTTCTTGTCTGGGAATTAGAGGATGATGAAAAAAGCTCAAAGATAATGCCACTCAAGGAATTTTAACACTCTCACTCACACACAGAGAGACGTGAACGACACACAATATGGTAATTAAAACAGGCAAACTGTTTACATACTGACACACATACACATACACATACAAGCATACACAGCCACATACACACACGGAAACACGAACACAGAAAACACACACACACACACACACACAGACACAGACACAGACACAGACACAGACACAGACACACACACACACACACACACACACACACACACACACACACACACACACACACACACACACACACACACACACACACACACAGCCACACACACAAACAATAACGTTGGGTAATCTCTCCTTTGCCGAATGGCAGGGGTTTGCGAGGCGTCATGGAATTAATCTGCTACAGTGGCATGATTAGATTCAGCAGGGGATGACTGCCACAATGGTGTCACACTGACAGACAGATGAGCCTATCAGCATCACACACGCCGGAAAAAATTAAATAAAATAAAACACCACCACCAAGAATTCAACAGCACAACAACAACAAAAAAACGCCTCTGCCTTTGCCTTTTTCTACCCGCGCCGCCGCCGTCACACAATAAATCTGCTTATTATGGAGCCAAATTACGCCGGCAAGTGAAATTGCTAGCGTGCAGATGTGGTTATTGCTTTGAAGGGGGAATGAAAATGATTCGGGCAAATAGATTAATTGCAAAGTGTCTAATGTGATTTTGCGGAGACCGGGAGCAAATGCCAGAACGGTGCATTTCAATTCCGACTCGAAGCCTGTCCAAACCACTGACAGGGAGGAAGAGGGGAAGATGAAGAGAGAAAGGGAGAGAGAGAGAGAGAGAGAGAGAGAGAGAGAAATAGGCAGAGAGAAATAGAAAGAGCAAGAGAGAGAGAAATAGAGTGCACACAGGGTTAGAGAGAGAGAGAGAGAGAGAGAGAGAGAGAGAGAGAGCTAGAGAGTTAAAAAGTTGCATCTCCGTCCAGCAAAAGCTATGATTATACATAACAGACACACACATACACATAGGCCTACTGAAATACTTGCGAAAATGAAAGTGATTTAACTCTACTGTCTCTTCATTTTCCTGAGTGATATTAAGGGCTGCCATCAACGATCATTTACACAATATGTTGACTGATTCAGGCATGCCGTTTCTCCAGAATGCATTCTGGCAGTGCTGGCAATGTAAATTGGCCTCTGAGCTTATGTCACAAGCTGCTAAACAGATCTCCGAGGAGAGCTTGGTAGAGCCTAGCTTTTATTTTTTTTTCTTTCTGACTGCATTGTTCACTCTGTTAATTGTTGCTGTCGGTGTCGTGGGGCCACCTCTCCACCTGTGCGAAGGGGGGTACGGAAATACCGGCGGTGAAGTGATAATTACGCCGCGTAACAGAAGGCAATCAACAACAAGTGCTGTGCGTGCCGCCGCAATGACAAGAATGGAGCTTCACAGCTGTTTTCTTTAACCCTTTCGGCTAACAACGTCAGACCATATATTAAGATCGTCATAACAGCGTTGTAACATATTACTTTTGCATGTGCCATTTTGCCTGCTTGATATGCCCTTTGAATTATTTACAACAAGCCTGCCCTCCCATGTCTATGGTTATTTATATCATTAATAGGATTCAACCACCCACCTCGAAGCAATTTAGAATTCTGAAACAGGCCTACAGGCAAATCTGCAAGATGCATTCATGACTTTTAGGTTATTTCGATAACAAGCAACCACCCAAACAAACAAAAAAAACACAGACAGACAAACATAGCTGCTAGGGAAAATAACAATGTTCTTTCAAATGTTTCCCCATGCTTTGCGCATTGTGTTTGAGCTAAGCAACATCTATGGGTTTATTGGAAGGTAATATCCCAAAAAAAATAACTAATCTCAAAATAGTGCATCTGGGGCAAACAAACACAACAGAAACCCAAGTAAATATAGCCAAGCCTCTCCACAACAACACAACAGACGAGTACAGTACATCGTATCAGCACACAGAGAACTGCAGTGAGATGCAGAGAGCAGAAAAACACATCAGAGGCATTCGTTTCCTAATTAGGCTTCAGGTAAGGCAAAGTGCACGGCTGACAATCCTATACGCTGCATCTGCCTAGCTCGTTTAGCTGCCTCCCTCCAGCACTACTATTAT
>NC_085863.1:33736547-33746547 GCF_034702125.1 Engraulis encrasicolus
CCATTTTCACATTATAAGCCTACACAAACCATATATAGGATATTTAGTGATAAGTCTGATTCAATTAGCCACTTGAAAGAGGGCATTTGGAACGCACATCAGCTGACGACAGCTGATTCAACTTGCGCATCATCACTTTATAATTGCAGTTATATAAATATGGTTTAATATTCCCAGTGCACCATTTATCATGAACTAAAAAAGAACCGTAGAGAACCGAAAACCGTGACCTTGATACCGTGATATGAACCGAACCGTGAATTTTGTGAACCGTTCCACCCCTAACACACAAGAGCCTGGCCTACCCCCTCGGCTGTCTGTCTCTCTATCTGTCTGTCTCTGTCTCTGTCTCTGTCTCTGTCTCTCTCTCTCTCTCTCTCTCTCTCTTTAAGACAGGCGGTACACATGCACAGACACTCAGACAACAGACACACACAGACACAGACACAGACACAGACACAGACACAGACACAGACACACACGCGCGCACACACACACACACACACACACACACACACACACACACACACACACACACACACACACACACACACACACACACACACACACACACACACACATACACACACACACACAAACTCCAGCTGCGAGACATTCTTACATTCTTACTCACATGTGTGTGTGTGTGTGTGTGTGTGTGTGTGTGTGTGTGTGTGTGTGTGTGTGTGTGTGTGTGTGTGTGTGTGTGTGTGTGTGTGTGTGCGCGCGCGCGCGCGCGTGTGTGTCTGTGTCTGCGTCTGCGTCTGCGTCTGTGTGTGTCTGTTGTGAGTGTCTGTGCATGTGTACTGCTTGTCTTAGTGTGTCTGACTATACAAGTGGTGATGGTGCATTCGTATGTGCGCTGCATTTGGCGGCCAGACTAAAGGTCACAAAAATAATGCGCCTTGTTACCGCCTATTACCCTGACAGCAGATCTGGCAACCCTCGGCTAGTCCGCATATGCCACCGCGGCCCCCGCCCAGGTGGCCCATTACCGGAGCGGCGCCGGGCCAGACTCAGAGCTCCACATTGCCACCGCACCAATTACCAAGTCCAACTGGCCTCCGCCGAGTCCAGCTACGCATCACACTGCCATCTCAGATCACTAGGGTTGCCAACCGTCCCTTGACATGTGTAATAGTCAGTTATTTACAAAAGAAAGTGCTGAGCTGAAATGGGACACAATTTGGTTAAAATGCAGGATATTGCATATAAGACATACCTTTTTTTAGTAACGCCCTGTGACAATTAAATATTTTTTTCGCAGACAGTTGACAACCCTATCGACCACCAAACATGAACAGCTATGACGCTGTTAGCCAAACCAGGCCTCCTTCCAGTCTGGCCACATGTCTCTCAGCTGTCGCTGGTCGCAAAGCAGAAGAAGCCATGGCCATGGAAGCGAAGCACAGCACTCTTCACAATTGTCTTTGTTGACTCGCCTTTGGTAGAGCAATCTAAAGAGTGTTGTCCTTCGCTTCATTCACTCATCTATGTGGAATTCAGCACCCAGTTAAGAACTGCATTCATCATTGGGAAGGGGGGGCCCCCCCCGGGGTTTTTTCCCCCAAAAAATTTAAAAAAAAAATTTTTTTTAAAATTTTTTTTTGGTTAAAAAGGGAAAAAACTGTCAAAAGCGTTAATATGCTTAAAAAAAAAAATTTAAAAATAAAAAATTAGGGAAAATTTTAACTTGGAATTTTTAATTCCAAAAAAATCTTTTTTTTTAATTAAAATGGGGGTAAATTTTTTTTTTTTTTAGGAAAAAGCAAAAAAGGGGCGGGTTTTTGGGGAGGAAAAAAACGGAGGAGAAAACCCCCGGGGCCCCGGGGGGAAAAAAAAAAAACCTTTTAAACAAAAAACCTTTTTCCTTTTATGAACGGTTTTTTTAAAACAATAAACTTGGTTTTTTGGGAAATAATTTTATAAATGGGGACCCCACTTTGCCTTGGTCTTTGGGGGTGGTTGGGGTAGACCAAAAATTGTAAAAAAATTTATTAAAAAAGGGGGTTTATTTGCAACCTGCACCCCCGCAGTCAAATTTTTTGTGTTTTTTTGTTTTTGGGGCAACCCCCATCTATTTGGTTTTTTGGGCTTGAAAAGAAGAAAAAAAGGGGGAACAAAAAAGAAGAAGAAAAAACAGGGGCCCCCCAAAAATTTTTTTCCCTTAATTTTGACAAAATACCCCTTTTTTTTAAAAAACCCCCCGGGGGCCCAAGACTTTTCAAATGAAAGATTAAAAAGGAAAAGGTTTTTATGTGACTGGGGGGGCCTTTTTTTGGGGGGGGGGGGGGGGGGCGCCTTAATGCCCATTTTGGGAAAATTTTTCATCTTCAAAACCTAACCCCACCCCAAAACCGCTTAAAATTAAAACTTTTCCCCTTTCCCGGGGAAAAAAAATTTTTTTAAAGGGGGGGAAAAAAAGGGCCCGCAAAACTGGAAAGAAAGTAATTTTTCGTAGATCAATCAAAGGGAAGTTAAAATGTTTTTTAATTCCCAACCAAAAAAATAAGGGGCATGTGCGGTTTAAAAAAAAAAAGGAAAACAAGCTTTAAAAAACCCGGGGGGCCTTAATTTTATCTTTCCCAAATTTTTAAAATAAAAAAAATTTATTTTTTTTAGGTTATCCCAAAAAAGTATTTTCAGAAAATTTTATTAAAAAAACCCCTTTTTTTTTTTAAAAAGCAAAAAAATTTTTTTTTTAAAAAAAAATACAAATTTTTAATTTTTTAAAAGGGGGGAAAAAAGGAAAAAGGAAGGGAGGGAAAAGGGGAAAAAAAAAAAAAAAAAAAAAAGCAAAAAAAAAAAACGAGAAAGGCAAAAAAATTTTGGCCGCCCACACACCCAAAAATTTTTTTTTTTTTTAAAAGCCCGGGTAGTCACCCCCATCGAAATGGTTTAAAATTTTTTTTTTCCATTTTTTCCCCCCGGTTCGGGCGGGTTTTTCAACTCTGCCCCAAAGGTTTCCCCTTTTCCTGTGAAAGCATTTTTGGGGCCCCCGTCCGTTTACCCTTCCCCCCCCTTTTAACCCCCCCAACCCCAACAATTTTTGTAAACCCAAAAATTTTCAAAAAATTTTTTTAAATTTTCCCCCCCAAATTTTCGAAACACGGAAAGAAAGATTAGGTAAAAAAAGGGGGGAAAAAAAAATTTTAAAAAGGGGGGCAGATAAAATTTAAAAGGCCCAAATAATTACGGCCGTTAAAAAGTTTTGGGTTTTGGGGTTTTTTGGGTTTTTGGGGGGGTGGGGGGTTTTTTTTTTTTGGGGGGGGTTTGGGGGTTTGGGGTTTTTTGGGGGGGGGGGGGGGGGGTGGGTTTGGGCCCCGGGGGTGTTTTTGGGTTTGTCCATTGTTTTTCAGGTGGGTTTTTTCAGCCTTGGTTTTCCCCCCAAAAAAAGGGCATTTAAAGGGATGGGGCTTTAAACCACCCCATTAAATTTCCCCATTCAATTCCCCCAAAAACCCCTTTTCTCAAACCCCCCTTGGGGCTTTTTAGGAGCCCCATGGAAGCTTTCTTTTTACCCCGTTTCGCAACCTTTCCCAAAAAAAAAAAGGGGGGGGGAAAAAAGGGGGAAAAAAAAAGGGAAAAAGGAGAAAAAAAAAAAAAAAAAAAGGAGAGAAAAAGGAAAAAAAAAAAAAAAGGGGAAAAAAGAAAAAAAAAAAGGAAAAAAAAATAAAAGGGAGGGAACCCCCAGCCTTAAAAAACCCCCGGCGGGAAGGGGAAACGGGGCCCCAAAAGCGGGCCCCCCCCCCTAAATTTTTCCCCCCCAATAATCCCCCTTTTTTTTAAACCCCGGGGGGGGGGGGGAAAAAAAAGGGGGAAAAAAAATCAAAAAATTTTGGGTTCAAGGAAAAGGGGGGAAAAAAAGGGTAAAAAGGGGGGGGGGGGGAAAAAAAAAAAAATAAAAAAAAATAAAGGAATTTAAAAAAAAAGGGGCCAGAACTTTAACCCTTTAAAATGGGGGAGGAGGGGAAAAAAAAGGAAAAGAGTGAAAACAGGGGAAAAAAAAAAATGAGAAAAAGGGGAAAAAGGGGAAAAAAAATTGGGAAAAAAAAAAGGGAAAGGAAAAGGGAAAAAAAGGGAGAGAGGGAAAAAGAAAAAGGTGGGAGGGGGGGAAAGGGAAAAAAGGGCCCAAAAAAAAAATAAAAAAAGGAAAAAAGGAAAAGGGGGGGGGCCCGGGTTTAAAAAAAGCTTTTTGGGGGAAGGTGGGGTTTGGGGCAAATTAAAGGGCTGGGGGTAAATGCTAGTTAAAACAGAAATTAAAAAAAACCAGCCCAGAAGGGACCCCCCCAAAAAAAAAATTTAAAAAAAAACAAAACCCCAAAAAAAACCCCCAACAAAAAACCAAAACCAAACCCAACAACCCAAAAACCCAACCCAAACAACCCAAACCCCAAAAAAAAACCCCCCCCCCAAACACCAAACCCAAAAAACCCCAAAAAAACAACAAATAAAAAACCCCGGTTTTGGAGTTACAAAACCCATGCTCTTTTGGCTTTTTTTAAACCCGGGGTTTTCTCAAATTTAAGAAAAGGGGTTCACAAAGATAAACATTTAAAAAGGGAAAAAAAAATTAAAAGAAAAAAACCCTTTTTTTTTTTTTGTTTCATAAATTTTTTTTTCAAAATGTAACCGATTTGGGGAAAAAAAATGAAAAAATTTTTTTTTATGACAAGGCCCACATTAAGAGCATCTCTAAAAAGACACTGTGGCCTAGACTTGTCACACAGCATCAGGGTAGTGGAGGAAGAAGAGAGAGAAAAGGAGAGTAAGACAGAGAGAGAGAGAGTACGAGAGAGCAAAACAGAGAGAAATGGAGAAAATAGAAAGAGAGAGAGAGAAAAGGAGAGCAAGACAGAGAGAGTGACTACGAGAGAGCAAAACAGAGAGAAATTGAGAAAATAGAAAGAGAGAGAGAGTGAAAGAGAGAGAGAGAGAGAGAGAGAGAGAGAGAGAGAGAAAGAGAAATAGGCAGAGAGAAATATAAAGAGCTAGAGAGAGAGAAATAGAGAGAGCGCACTGGGTTAGAGGCAAGGGGGGCTGCATTCGGCAACTGGCTAGGACGCTCCTCGGATAGCAGCAAATTAAAGTGACAGTGGAGCTGCTAAATGCGTGGAGTAGCTAAATGAGGCATGAATTAAGAATAAATCCAGCTGCCAGAGACATGGCCAGCTGTCACCACACTTGACTCAAAGCCCGCACACACACACACACACACACACACACACACACACACACACACACACACACACACACACACACACACACACACACACACACACACACACACACACACACACACACACACACACACACACACACACACACACACTCACACACACACGGCTAACCACAATACCACTTACAGTAGAGATGTTACCACTGATGCCTTATGCGTCCTTTGTGGCTTTGTAGTTAGTCTCTTAGGAGAAAAGTGTCTGCAAGATGTAATGTAATGTTGTTACACAAAGATGAAAGCATTCATAACATGGTGAATAAACAAATGGCTGCAAAGAGACCAGGCTTCCTATTTTTTTACTTATTCCTCATAATTTGCCTTTTTCATCAATATACGACTACCGATTGCAGGGAGAAAACAATAGAAAACAGTGTACTGTATGCTTATGTGTATCTCACAGGATGCAACTCATAATGGCTTCAAAAGTCCAATTTCACAAGAAAAAGGCCCATCTCCAAGGGGGTATTCCCATTACATTACATTACATTACACTTAGCTGATTCTTTTTTATACAAAGCCACTTACAGTTATTGTAAGTACAGGACATTTGTTACAGTCCCTGTAGGAGTGTAGGGTTAGGTACCTTGCAGCCATGGAGTGAGATAGGGAGTGGAAGGGCAGGATTTGAACCTACAACCCTCTGATCTAAAGCCAATCTCCTTAACCACTAAGACATGGCTGCCCTGAGAGAGAGAGATCAATGGTTTTTAGATTACAGAACATGACCAGGGTGTTTTTTTTTAAAAATCTGCCAGGGTGTTAAGAAAAAAAACCTGTATCACCGGAATACAATGTAAAAAATCCACCTTCATCTGAGAAATAAAACCACCCAGTGTGAGCACCCTCTAAATTGTATTTGTTTCGGTATATCTCTGAAAACCTTCTTTGATACACAGGAGTCGATTTGCAGAGGTTCTGCCTTGAACTTGGGTGAGCAGGTTGGCCACAAGGCATGAGCTGCAAACTAGGTCGCACAGTGAGAGTGCAGTTTTATTTCCAACACTTATCTACAGGGGGTCCAGTGAGGTAAACTGCGGAAAAATGAGAAATGAAAAATGAGCCTTTGTTTGGCTGACTGTGGAGCATGTGTGCTCAAGCAAAACGACTGGTATGTGCTCAAGCAAAAAAAAAAAAAATGACTGTGACATTTGCAAACACTTAAAACTGAGAAATAATACTCCTTTTACAAATGCAGCATTGTGAGAAGACAACAAAACACACTTGCATGCAATCAGACAGACAAACACACACAAGCAAGCATGTGTGCAAAACTCGCCCCCCAACACACAGATATAAACACACAACCCCCCACCTACGCGCGCACACACACACACACACACACACACACACACACACACACACACACACACACACACACACACACACAGACACACACACAGACACACACACACACACACACACACACACACACACACACACACACACACACACACACACACACACACACACAAACACGTGATCAGCAAAGTTCCAGGAAGAAATGAACTCTCCACAATTTTCCCTAGTCATATATTTCTTTATCGCGTACCGCTTACTGCCACAATGGAAACAGGAGCCATTATATATTGGGGGACACCTCAATGACTGTGGGTACAACTTCATTTTTCATGTACCATTTTGGTTGTAAAAACCCAACAAGAAATGCAGAATATAACGAGGAGTAATAGTTTTTAAACAAAACTAAGATATTCCTTTGTGATAAATGGATTTCTGTTTGAGAAATTTTGCTCCAAGAAGTGCAGTGCATGATGGGTACACACTGTACAAGCAGCCTACAGTACCTATGTCCTTAGCTCCTACCCTTCCTACCCCTCCTACCCCTCACTGCAAGTAAATGAATCATATGAAGCAACTGATGCTGAGTAGGTGGTGATATGGGGGGGGGGGCCAGATGAAATTTTGCTTAGGGCCCCATAAAGCTTTGGGCCGGCCCTGCGTTGTGCTCCAGTCCAGTAGGTTTCCAGTGCGAGCTGGCTGGCTGGTCAGCTGAGAGAGAGAGAGAGAGAGGGAGAGAGAGAGAGAGAGAGAGAGAGAGAGAGAGAGAGAGAGAGAGAGAGAGAGAGAGAGAGAGAGAGGGAGAGCCAGAGAGGCTGCCCCTGCTGAGAGCGTGAGTGAAGTCTCCCACAGCGGAGGCTTATCTGGCCGGCCAACACGGAACACAGATCCCAGAGGCGCGGGGCCAGTGTTCCAGAGGCGAGGCCAGTGTTCCGGAGTGTTCCAGAGTGTTCCGGGGCCCCGGAGCAGCGCTGCCCCAGTGTGCGGCCAGATGGGCCTCCCAGCAGGCCTCTTTTCACTCGCTCCATTCTCTCTCTGTGCACTCTCTCGCTTTCTGTATTCACACCGCACTCACAATGTATTCTCTCTGTATTCTCTCTCTCTGTCTCTCTCTCTTTCTCTCTATAATCTGCACACACACACATACACACAATTACACACTCATAGGCTCACTATCACACACAGACACACACACACACATGAATACACACACACACACACATGAATACACACACACACACACACACACACACACACACACACACACACACACACACACACACACACACACACACACACACACACACACACACACACACACACACACACACACACACAGACACACACCCTTTCATTTCATCCCTCTCAGCTATACTGTCTCGCTCTCTTGATCTCTCTTTCACACCCACTCGACCTTCACCCTGCACTCTTTTGGAGAACAAACACCCCCTCACATCTCTCTCTCTCTCTCTCTCTCTCTCTCTCTCTCTCTCTCTCTCTCTCTCTCTCTCTCTCTCTCTCTCTCTCTCTCTCTCTCTCTCTCTCTCTCCCTCCCCCCCCTCTCTCTATCTCTCTCTCTCTTTCATACAGTAGATATTGCTATGCAGCTTGCATGCAATCACACACTTTCTCTCACACTGTCACTCTCTCTCTCTCTCTCTCTCTCTCTCTCTCTCTCTCTCTCTCTCTCTCTCTCTCTCTCTCTCTCTCTCTCTCTCTCTCTCTCTCTCTCTCTCTCTCTCATACAGTAGATATTGCTATGCAGCTCAGGCGCATGGTAGACTAGGCTCCACGCACTCCTCTACTTTCATCTAGCAAGGGGGTGGTGGAGGGGTTACCGGTGTGTGCTACTGCTGGGCTCGTAAACTTAAAAGGGCCTCGGGTGTGTGTTACAAAAGCACAAATCATCGCCCGCCTTGTTTTGTTAACTGTTCAAGTGAGCGCTTAGGAGTGTGTGGGTGGGAATGAAAAACAGATTGGCTTTTCCCCTTTCGCTTGGCCTGGTCAGCCGTACATAGCCGTACACGGCTTAGTCTTTGAGAGAGACCCACACACACACACACACGCACGCACACGCATATGCACACACTTACACACGCGCACACGCGCACACTAAAAATATAAAAGTAAAAAATACAGGCAAACATGACATTCCCAACCACTTATCTGGAATAAAAGGACAACAAATTGAAAATGGGTTTGTTTAGTTTGTACTCAAGAGGCCTCTCAACAATGACCCCACTCACCCTTAAAATACACTCAACCAAGTAGTAGCATCTGATAAAATACAGCTGCTTGCATTAACACTCTATACTCTGATCTTATGCATACCTACGTGCACACAGACACTAGGCATGCATGAATACATCCACACACACACACACACACACAATTCCAACATCCCAGCACCCCATTCCTGACGCCATACATAACTGACAGCCCGGTGGAGTGGAAGCCCCTATAATGGGTCTGGAGTGACTGGTAGGACTCCAGGGGGATGATGCGTAAGGATGCGCTGCTCCTCTGTGTCTCTCCTCTGGGGCAGCCTTGCCTCCCTACTGCTCTCCCCCATGGTGCATAGCAATTCCCCCAGCAAAAGCATCTGCAGAGAGCATTGTGTGGTGTTCACTGAACACTTAAGCCCAAATGCACTCAATAGTGTTAAATTAACACTGCTCCCCACAAGGTGCATAGCAATTCCCCCCAGCAAAGCATTGTGCAGAGTGTTCATTCAGCACATAGTGAGCAGGACCAAATGCACTCAATAGACGTGTTAAATGAACACTGATCTCCCCCATGCATAGCAATTCCCGCAGCAAAGGCATATGCAGAGTGCATTGTGTGGTGTTCATCAGTCAACACTTAGAGAGAGAGAAGGACCAGATGTACTCAATAGACGTGTTAAAACAACACTGCTCCCCGCATGGTGTTGGTCCACTACACAGCATTTCCTTAGGTAAAGCATCTGCACAGTATTTTGCAGTGATGCTTCCAACATAAAGCATTGCACCCAGTTAAACATAAAAGAGTAAGTTGCCCTGCTGCCTTAAATTGGTAAATTACCTCAATCTCATGTCTCGAATTAAGTTAACTTACAAACTTAAGGCAGCAGTGCCACTTTCTTTTTTGGCGTTTAACTTGCTTGCAATGTTTTGAAGTACGTATGTTTAGCAAGCATTAGATGTATGGCTGAATACACTCTATTGGAAAGTAATAAATTCAAAATTCTAAGGGTTGAATTAACTTTGAATCGTCAATCTGTGAGACAAACTTAACACTCTTCTCCTAAATCCTAAACTCTAAGAATGTAATAAAACTATGGAATCAACTGTGTAGTGTGTACCTACTGGTCTCCATGTGGTGTATAGCATTCCCCCAGCAGTGTATCTGGGCCAGAGCCAACACAGAAGCACCAAATAAACAGTTTGCCACAGATTTTCTGCAGTCGGCTCATTACACCTCCCC
>NC_085863.1:33756547-33769047 GCF_034702125.1 Engraulis encrasicolus
TTTAAACACTGATTTTATGCACTTATTTAGTTGACATTTGGTCTTTATCCTGCTATAAATCTCTTTGGGTTGGTTTGGACCCGAACACCACAAATGCCACTATTGATGATATTTTTTAATATTAGAGAGAAACTAATAAAATAAATGTGGGGGTTGTTGTACTCTCATATCAGCTGTAATACAAGGACAACATAATCACTAATTTATCACTTTAGGAGGTATTAATAGTGAATGTATGCAGATTTTGATAGTTTTGGTCATCAAAAACGATTTGCATAATGTAAGATAAAAGACCTGTAAAGTCAAAAAGATGAATACATAAAGTAATATTTCCATGGATATGAATACATACCAAGTTAACCATGAGATGAAAAACAAAATTTGATGATAACTAGTGTTTTTAGGTATTTTATGGCTGAGTTTTGTTATCACGGGTCAAAAATGACCCGAACACCACAGGTGTATGCAGCTTATGAACACAACACAAGAATTAAATAAGCAAGAGTATTTCAATTATCAAGAGATGTTCTGTAAATTACAGCATCATACACAACAACAAACAACTGCAATATGTAAACAGCCAGACTAGAAGTGTGAAACACAGTCACTAACAGGCTAGCATATGGTTATAACACTATATGCTTATAAGACACTCTTCAATGTTGCAATTTGTTACAATACTCCATAGGGCTACACGATTATGGAAGAAATCATAATCACGATTATTTGGGTCAAAATCATAATCACGATTATTGATTTTTGCTGTTTAAAAAAAAAATATATATAACAAAATGAAATACAACCAAGGATGAATTTTATACGTGATGTAAAAGGCAATATTTCTGGCCAGAAACACCAGCCTATCAGTATGTTCTGGCTTCAAGGACGCTCTCGAAGGTAGGCCTACTGTTTAATCTACGGGCCGAATTAAGTGAGTAGGTAAGCTGCATGTGGCCCCTGGGCCTCCAGTTGCCAATCCCTGTAAAGGGTGTTACACATCAGACGGGCCTTCAAACTCTTTTCATAATTTACACGAAACATCACCATCAAGAAGCATAAGACAGCAGGTCTCTGCCATCCGCAGTCCAAACCAGGCTGACATCAGGGTTTATATCATTCTCTTCAATTGTCAAGACTTCATCAGGCCTAAACCATGATTTTTGTCTTCAGTGCTGCCTTTTGCTATAATATTATAATACTACATCAGGCATCAACCAATTGCAGCATCAGGATATATAGGACTAGCGGTTTCCAGACAAACCAGCCTCATTACTCGTCCACAACAGTCGTAAGCAGGCTCACATCATGGATTATAACACTCTCTGGAATCAATTCCTGCATCATGAGGTATAGGATCAGCGGCTTTCAGCCAAACCAGCTTCATTTCTCACCATTCTCACCATACTTACAACAGTCCTAACCATGGGTGTGTTTCTTGTTGTAAGCAGCTTACTTGGTTGCAATGCAATTTCCTATAGGCAACCAAGTAAGTTTCCAACAGGTTATCAACAATGCTTTCAAGAAACTAGGTCCAGGCTAATATGAAGGGTTACACTCCCTGGCATCCAGAGGCGATCGCTGGGTCAGTTGGGGCACCAAGCCAAAATCGAAATGAATGATCTCTCGAAACAAACTGCCACTAATGTAGCTTAAAGTGTTGTTCATCATCTAATGGCTTGGGGGCCCCAGGCGGCTATCTGCCTAGCCTGGAAGATGCACTACTATTGTCGATGCTACTGGCATCGACCAATTCCAGCATCAGGAAAAGTCAAGTTTTCTGTTTCCGACAGGCTAGCAACAATGCTTTCGAGAAACAGGGTCCTGACTAACATGAATGATTACGACACTCCTTGGCATTGACCAATTCTAGCATCAGAAACCAGAGGACTGGCGGCTTTCTGCCCTGTACTCACCGGTCGCTGCTTCTTGGGCTGCAGCTTCTTCTTCTTGTGGGAGGGGGCCAGGTGGGGGTTGTTCTCCTGGTCGGAGTGCTGATGGTTCACATGGTTGTGTTTGCTATGGTTGTGGAGGCTGTTGGTGTGGTTGGTGTGGTTGGTGTGGCTGCTGCCATTGGTGGTGGTGGTGTTGTTGTGGTTGTGGTTGTGGTGGTTGAAGTGGGAGTCCTTGCGGGTGTCCAGGGTGAGGCCGTTGGGAACCCGGCCTGGCCTCTTCTTATGGAGGGGCCCCGCCACACTGCCCTTGCGTTCCTGCGGCTTCAGTGACATATTCTTCTGAGGAGAAAGGTAGGGGGAGGAGGAGAAATAGGAAGAAGAAGAAGAAGAAGAAGAAGAAGAAGAGGGAGAAGAAAAAGAAAAAGAAAAAAGAAGAAGAAGAAGAAGAAGAAGAAGAAGAAGAAGAAGAAGAAGAAGATAACGAAGAAGAAAAAGAGAGAGAGAGACAGACAGACAGAGACAGAGAGAGACAAAAGTGGAGACCAAGAGAGAGAAATAAAGGGGGGGGCAGAGAGAGAGAGAGGCAGAGACAAAGAAACTCATTAGTCTCTAATACTGGCACAACAGCAATTGCACTTACGATTCCAGGGCAGTAACTTGTGTTTGAACAAGTTCGAAACCACAGGGAGACAGGATGGTTAGGGGAAAAACAAGCCTTTGATCACGTCTCCTTTAAGCAATTTACTCCTGTGCAAGTTCTGGGGAGGGGAACGAAAGCAGCTATTTCAGCTGATGCACTTGGTACTGATTACAAATTACTACCACTACCTCTATAGCAGCAAACAGTCGCCAAGAGAAAAGCACACGTGGGGGCGCTGTGGCGCAGCACAATAAGCCCCCCACATTTGGGCTTGCATGCCCCAATGGTTGCACCCAGGGTTTGAATCCCTGTCATCCCTGCCCCTTCTCTCTCTCCACATTCGCTTCCTGTTGCTCTTCACTGTCGGGACTCACTAGTTCGACGCCCTTTCGTGACTTACCGCTTACGTCATACGACCCTAAACCTAATCCTAACCCTAACCTTAACCCTAAACCTAACCCTAAACCTAACCCTAACCTTAACCCTAACCCTAACCTTAACCCTAAACCTAACCCTAACCTTAAATCGCTTGTTTGAAATGTTTGATTACCATGTGAAGTCACGAGAGGGCGTCAAACTAGTGAGTCTCCTTCACTGTCCTGTCTAAAATAAAGGCGAAAAAGCCCATAAAAATACATAAAAAACATAAAAAAAAACCAAATTACTACCACTACCTCTACAGCAGCAAAGAGTCTCCAAGAGAAAATCACACACAAGATAGATTTCATGGTGTAAATCTTTTTTTGCACCAACTCCATCCTTGAGATACACTTACAGGTACGTACACATTTCACTGACCTGCCTTTTATGTGCCAAAGATGCTCTCAGAGTGTGCAAGTGTGTGTGTGTTATTTCTCAAGGTTCTGTGCCTTTGATATGAATACAGGCTACAAAAATCCTAGATGAAGAGGAATCACATGCAACAGTCATGTGCAGACAGTAGTCAGGCATATCACACACATGCGCACACACAAACACAAACATACACATGCACGCGCACACGCACACACACACACACACACACACACACACACACACACACACACACACACACACACACACACACACACACACACACACACACACACACACACACACACACACACACACACAAAATAAACCCAGTGAAGGCTGTCTGACTGAAAGCTCAGAGACACAGATGCACCTGCTTGCGCACTACACACAAAGACACATTACTGTATATCATTATGACAATCTTTCCTGTCACAAAGGAGCGTCTCAAACCGATCCTTAAGCAACCAATCAATGGAAGTATATCAGGCCATTAGATTATTGCCCAATGCAGGAAAACCAATTATTCTCTTCCTGACACAGACAGATAATCCCTCTCTACGGCCTTACCCAGCTCTCACTGCAGTTTCTCTCTCTCTCTCTCTCTCTCTCTCTCTCTCTCTCTCTCTCTCTCTCTGCAGCATTATCCACTTTTCTCTCTCTTGTGCTCTTACACTCATTTCCTTTCTGTCTCTGTCTCTGCTAGCTGCCCACCCTGTACTAAAAAATGCACTGTAAGATACCTTATGAAAAACTGCTTTGTGTTTTAGATTTTGTTCCTAGTAAAAACTCCCTATCTGGCTATACTATGAAACATTTGGTGGAAAGGGTATGACTGTTTTTATTCAGGGTAATCTCATGTACACACTACAATCACACTACACACACACACACACACACACACACACACACACATCAAGCCTAACATGTCCTACAGTCATGCAACTTTAATATGGACAAAGTACTATTTCCTTCATTTTTGAAACTCCTTCCATTGAGAGGCGGTGTGTTTTGAGATACTCCTGCGCAAGGATCCAAACCTGCACAGTATTCCCTGTCTCTCTCTCTCTCTCTCTCTCTCTCTCTCTCTCTCTCTCTCTCTCTCTCTCTCTCTCTCTCTCTCTCACCTGCAAAGAATTATAAAGGTTATTCATAGCACAATGCCCAACTTCATGGCATCAACTGATTTCGTATATATTTTGTCATCTTGTCATCTTGTACAGCACGTTCGGTTACTGTACTTCGGTTACTATCACATCAAATCATGAGGTTGTTTTCTGGACTAATGGGTACAAAAATACTGCCTTCTTGTATCGCGATATAAGTATCATGACTGTGTATCGCGATTTCTCGGTTTGATACAATATCGTTACAGTCCTAGTGGTTACCCACCCAATTGGGCTTCTTGGGATAGCCATCTACGGGTAAAAAAATTGGTGTTTTTACCTTCGCCAGAAGGTTATGTTTTGCCCGCCGTGTATTTATTTATTACCTTCGCCAGAAGGTTATGTTTTGTGAATATGTTTGTTGTTTGTTTGTTTGTTTGTTTGTTTGTTTGTACTTCGTATAACTCAGTCAGAACTGAGACGATTTTTATGAAATTTAGTGGGATGATTGGTCATGACCCAAGGAACAATCGATTAGTTTTTGGGAGTGATTGGGTCAAAGGTCAAAGGTCAAGGTCAAAATGTTTGTTTGCACTTCGTATAACTCAGACAGAACTGAGCCGATTTTTATGAAATTTAGTGGGATGATTGGTCATGACCCAAGGAACAATCGATTAGTTTTTGGGAGTGATTGGGTCAAAGGTCAAAGGTCAAGGTCACGAAAAGGTCAAAAACGTAAATTGAGCCGATTTTTATGAAATTTAGTGGGATGATTGGTCATGACCCAAGGAACAATCAATTACTTTTTGGGAGTGATTGGGTCAAAGGTCAAGGTCAAGGTCACGAAAAGGTCAAAAACGTAAATTGAGCCGATTTTTATGAAATTTACTGGGATGATTGGTCATGACCCAAGGAACAATCAATTACTTTTTGGGAGTGATTGGGTCAAAGGTCAAGGTCAAGGTCACGAAAAGGTCAAAAACGTTTTTCTTTGCCAAGCACTATATGCCAGAACAACGTGTGCATGATGAATTAAATAAGAGGTCAAGACTGGGCAAAAAATGTAATATTACGATATTCCGGTCCAATTTCAATGAAACTAACACCAAAATTTGGAGAATGTTATGCCCCACACTCTGAAGATGGCCAGAAAAAAATAAGTGGCGTAGGCGAAGGTTTGTGCTCTACCGAGTGCCCATTCTAGTTTTCTGTAGTTTTAAGGCCATAGAAATCAATACAACTTGGTTGAAATTGGGTGGAATTTAGTGTCTCCAGGCGGTCTTTGAGCACCGTTTGGGCTGGAAAGGATCAGACACATCTGGCAACCCTGGCTGTGTCCTTCCTCTCCTCATCCTCCAGTACTCACCCACAGTAGCTGAGCTTTGCTATTGCAGGGCAAACCTGGGAATCATGACACAGCACATGTACGCTGTGTGCACTTTCATGTATCTACTGCAGTTGTATGCCTACTGTTCAGGACACTGTGATTTAACCTTTTTTCTTTGACTGTGCACGTTCGGTTACTCTACTTCGGTTACCGTGGCATGTTGATGTACGATGCCTGGAATCATGACACAGCACTTGTGCGCTTTCATTTATCTACTGCAGTTGTATGTCTACAGTATACAGTGATTTAACCTATTTTTTACTCTGTACATGTTTGGTTATTGTACCTGTGCTGTGGCGTATGCTATGTTGATGTATGACGCCTAAAGTTCGACAACAAACATTGCACCAACTTTGTGATAACCAATGACAAATAATAAATGGTAACAGGAAATATAGAAAAGAACTCATCTGGAAAGGTCAGCAGTTCACAGCATCAGTTTTGCGTGACAAAAAAAACCCCAGTTTGACCCATACTGTATGTTTTGGCTGTGATATGGTGTGGAGTGCAGAGATGGTGTTGACAAGACTGAGAGGACAAAGAAAACCCCAGAGCATTTCATCTTTCATAACTCCACTGACCTTGGCAAGAGACAGACAGTGAGAGAAAGTGAGAGGAAAAGAGATTGTGTGTGTGTGTGTGTGTGTGTGTGTGTGTGTGTGTGTGTGTGTGTGTGTGTGTGTGTGTGTGTGTGTGTGTGTGTGTGTGTGTGTGTGTGTGTGTGTGTGTGTGTGTGTGTGTGTGTGTGTGTGTGTGTGCGTGCGTGCCTGTGTGCGTGCCTGCTTGTGTGCGTGCGTGCCTGTGTGTACATGTCCTGCACTCAGCAGGATGTTATGACTGAGATGTCAGTGTGCGGGGACGAGCTAAGCGACTCCGATGATCGCTTGCAGGGGACGCCTGTTCACTCGCGGGAGTAACTGGCTCTGATTCACTCACCGATTTGCTCCAACACTTTTGTTTTCCCTTACAGTCAAACAGACACGTGTTGACTAATCGCTTTCCCTTTGTCTCCCCTTCTCTGCCAAAACAAAAGGGAGGAGGGGAAGAAAAACGTAGGAAGACATGCATTCACATACACTACAAGGCCCATTGTGTCTGTTTATCTGCAACTGTAGTATGTGTACACTTCTAAGCCTCTTACCAAATGGACAATTTTTGAGTGAAGAAAGAGAACTAAAATAAAGCTTTTTTCCCCCTCCTTTTCAGCTCGGCAAATTCAAGGATTATCGGCCAGCCATGTATCATAACAACAACACACACACAAAAAAGTAGCACAGAAGAGACAGACAGCGGGAGAGAGAGCGAGAGAGAGAGAAACATTTAGCTTCCTTTTCTATTTGTGGACAGCATACATCACGTCCTAATTACAGCATAAATCAGATTACTCGCTCCAGAGATATGACATGCCTAATAGCCTTCGTCATGTAACCCGCGGCCTCCAACATCAACTACACGCTCAGACGGAACAATCCAGAGCGAATGTGTCCACAAGTAGAACTGACGTTATGGATTGAGGCTATTACTTTTAATAAAGTGATGTGGAAAGGGGAAGGGGGGGAGAGGGTAATGTGGAGCTATCCATAAGCCACAGCTCATTTGGTGGTCACAGAGCTTTATTGTTCTCCCTGACAGAGGCAAATATCTCACTGCGACAAAAAAAAAAGAAGCAGAGCTTTTCACCCCAGCTAGCAGCCAGCCACAGTTGATATGCTGGTAATTGCACCTCTTTCTGAATGGCCTTAATCACAAAATAACAGGATAACATTTGCAGCTAAATCATTGGGATCGCTGAGGTCACCCACCACAGCAGCGAGTGGACAAATCAAATGAAAAGAGACATATTCTTAGAGTAAATGTTTTTAATGTTATCATTCGTGGTATTAATTGGCACTGAGGTCACCCACCACAGCAGCAGACAAATCAAATAAGACATATTCTTAATGCTACAGTAAATGTTTTTATTGTTATAGTTCGTAGCAAGAAGGATTTTCTGTCATTATGCCATTATTGTTTCGGAGGAGACACCGATTAATCTCCCTCGGTATTAATTGGCACATTTGAAAGAGCAGGGTGGAAGGAGCGATACCTGGGCACGCGCAGGAATACAGACAGATGGAGGGACGCCAGCCTCATCCAAGAGACGTGCCTTTTGTTGGACACAGATCAAGATGTCTCTTTGACAGTGGATACTCTGGTGTCTGTGAGAGGAAATCCTGATGAAACACTATCAAGAGTTTCTCTTTTCTTTCCCCCCGGAGCATATTTCTTCTTTGTACATATTTTCCTTTTATGACTGACGACGACAACCTTTCGGTTTCAACTCTGTTTATATTAGTGCAACACTGGATTCGACTTGGCAACAGCCGCAATGGGCTTGAATGCAAAAAAAGGCAGTCTGTCGAGCTGTTTCACACCAGAGCGTATGAACGTGATAGCTTGGGTCTTTACGGCACACTTCAAAGCTTTAGAGAGTGACACTTTACACCCCTCCACACACTCCTGCACACATGCACGCACACACACACACAGACACACAGACACACACACACAGACACACACACAGACACAGACACAGAGACACAGACACAGACACAGACACACACACACACACACACACACACACACACACACACACACACACACACACACACACACACACACACACACACACTCTCTCTCTCTCTCTCTCCAACAGCTCAGTCTTCTGGCATTCGTCGACACTCCAGACAGTGCGATCAAAAGATGTGTGCACCGCGTTGCCGAGACACACCATTAATTACTGTGAACAAACACAGCAGCCAGACTGTGTAGGCCTGTCTGTCTGAATGAGAACCGCCAGCCGAGGAGTGAGGAGAGACTGATTACAACATATTTCCCCCTAAACTCAAGCAATTACAAATGTGTGTATGGTTTTGCTCATTTCTTTTTTTGTCTGTTCGACAAACATTGGCTGGCTGGACCTCGTTTGCAGTGGCAGGCTGTTTGAATGTGGACAGAAACACAAACCATATTCCCCCTCACAGTCAGTGTTGCCAGATTAGGTGGTAACGCGTCCAATTCGGCTACTTGGGATGTCCGTCTGCTGGTAAAAACGGGAAAAATTGGCCATTTGGCGTTTTTTTTCCTGCCGCTTTATGCCCATAGAAATCAATGTGATTTGTTGAAAGTGAGCGGAATTTAGTGCATTTTGGCAGTTTTTGAGAAACTTTTGGGCGGAATTTGATCAAACACATCTGGCAACACTGCTCACAGTTGTTGAAGCACTCTGGAAAGACAAGACAGATGAGGAGCTATCATAGAAGCTCTCCACCGTATACCATCTGTTTTCCACTCTCTACTCTGGGCTATCTGGGACGCGATATGATAAATAAAATGCATGAATGACAAGAGCTGTGTGCCGATAGCCTACTGTAAATGCATTCTGGCAAAAGAAATCTTCACTGGAACTCTGGAACAACAGAGAGTCCAAGCACATTAGATAGATCCAGACCAATGTCATAGCTTATTCACTTTCTAGCCAAGTAAGGAATATTCTACTGCAACTCCGGCTATCTGGGACGCGATATGATCTATAAAATGCATGAATGCCAAGAGCTGTGTGCCGATACTGTAAATGCATTCTGGCCAAAAAACTCTTCACTGGAACTCTTGACCCTTGCCTCTAGACACATGGAGTCAACGATAGTCCATGCTCATTAGATAGATCCAGAGCAATGTCTTAGCTTATTCACTTTCTAGCCAAGTAAGGAATAATCCACTGCAACTCCGGCTATCTGGGACGGGATATGATATCAAATGCATAAATGTCAAGATAAATGCATGAAGACAAATGTATTCCGGCCAAAACTCTTGACCAGAACTCCTCACCCCTGACTCATATACACACATCCTTATCCATGGCCAATAATCAGATCCAGACTGACGTCTGCAGCTTATTCACCAGACAGACAGACAATTGCCCAGTGCTAATTCAACCCTTTGAGAGTAGAACTGAATGCACTCTATTGAAGAGTGTTACATTTGCCACATCGAGTATTGAATTTAACATTCTTCTATACAGTGTGTTTAGTCCTGCTATACTCTGAAAGTCTTGAATTAACACTGCAAAATCTACTTGTACAAGTAAGGAATAGTGCACAGTGAGGGGGCAATATTGTATAACAAAGCCCACACTGTCTTTCACAACATTCTAAAGATACTGACCTCCTGTAAATGCATCTAAGGTTAGGTTACATCTGTTATTGCACAACTGTCTGCTTCCATCTATTAGCTTCGCAGCAAAAGAGATTTCAACTCATGACTTAAAAAAACAGTCTTAAATTTTATGGATCAATGTGTGGCTTTATAGCAGTGCCTGCAGTTTTTCTGCTTTGCTTTGCATTGCCCCCACACGGTCCATTAGACTAAAACACCCCCTGCCTGCTGGCGTAGGCCATTCAGCTGAATGGAAATATGCTGTTACAAGAGCTACATAACAAGACAAATAAATGCAGCACAACGCTTTCCCCTTCAGGGACATCATTAAAGACATCATAAACATTACGCTCGAGATGACATGATGCCAACAGCAACTAATGCAAAGGTAGCAACTTTAGCGTGACAAAACACATGTGACACGCAAACAAACAAACAATTAACACAGGTCTCGTTGTGTGTCATTCGGCTTGCATCATAAACAGATGATACGAAGGTAACAGGTACCATATGGAAGCAATAAATAAATGAGCAAGGGAAAGGAAAAACCTCTAAATTCTGTCACCACTCAAAGCAGAAAGGGAGATAGAGAGAGAGAGAGAGAGAGAGAGAGAGAGAGAGAGAGAGAGAGAGAGAGAAGCAGAAGTGGTGCGGGTGGCAGCATTATGATTTTGCCGTTACGGATCAGGGGCAGCAATGTCAAAACTCAGGCAACAGCAATGCACCGGCTGCTGGCGTGGTGGGGTATGTGGTTTAAAACAGAGGCAGCGCACTCCACTACAATCTGTTAGCACTGATCTGTTGCAGGCAAGGACAGATTGTGCTTCATGCCTCCTCCTCACCATAGTGGCGCATTTGTAAGGAATCAGATGGTTCACATTAATGGTCAGTGGACAAGTGGAAGAGGTTAGAAGGTTAGAAACATACTGTGTATGAAGTGAATGAAGAAGGGACTGTGCACATTATATTTTTTTACCGTGTGTTGGAAACAAACAGAAAGTTCTGTAATTTGAAGATTAATGAACAGTTCGACCATTTGGGTTTCTTTATTCCCATTGGGATTTTACATTATTTTGCACATGTAGGCTATCATAGTAGGTATATTCCTGAAATTCACCACATATGTTGTTCTGCTCATAAAATAAGCACAGCTTGTTATAAGCAAAATAAGCAAGCCTATGACCAAATAGTACTGTCTACCAGCGGAAGTTCAAGGTAGCACTCCTACTGAGTATTTATTCTCATTTCATGCAAAGTTACATGTATATTGTCCCCTATGAAAGTCATGTTGTATCCTCCTAAATGTCATCTAAAAACGGTGACAATTTCTATGAAGCCATTATTGATGAGGCTCAATTAACACATCATAAATGACTACACCTGAAGTTGAGAAGGCTTCTAAAGTTATTACAGTGTCATAAGAGAATGTTATGAATGTATGAATTCACACAAGCATTCATGAATGTTTTACAGAACAGCAGTTTATACGTATAAGGTGTTTTCTCATTGGCTTTCTTCTTACTTGACCTTTGACCTTTAATGATAGTAGCTTTTAAGTTTTAACCAATGAAATGTGACAACTTATATAACGTGATAGGTTTTTCAGTTCATGCTCCAGCTTAGTGGTATGCGTGCACACTGCACATCATGTACATGGAGTAATTACACATTGCAGAGTCATTGCTCATTAGAGGAACCAGTTATGGCTAGATCTTAGTGTAAATAAATTATTTTCCAATTTAAACATTGTATTGATATTAAATAGTATAGCCATGCACTGCAGCTCATTTTTTATACTGTCTATGCTACTCTCTGACTCAATGGTTCTCGGTGGTGTCTGTGTGTTACTTGGAGAGACACATCTATAAACATGTTTATTGTGCTCCGGGCTACACTTATCACGCCCTCTCCCTCCTCTCCACCATACCTCTATAAAGCCGCTCCTCACACTGATGCGGCTAGGCTGCCTGATGCTCCAGAAGATTTCGAGACCTAGCAGTGTTTCAGTGGCCCAGAGGGACGCGTCGTGCACGCATGCAGCGCTCCTATCGAGACAAACATCTGAGACGCAAAAAAAAAAAAACACTGCTGCAGGACATTGCAGGCGGCTGATCTAAAATCCTGATTGCGACCAAGCTCCCCCCCAACACCACCCACCCCCCCACCGCGCTACCCGCTCCACCGGAGTTACGTACGTCCCCCTGGCGAGCTTATTTCTCGAGCCCTCACGGAGCAGACAGGCTGGGACTTCAGGGAGAAGTTGAGCCGAGGAAATTCACGGCGGCGGCAACAGCAGCAAGGCAGGGCAGCCATCTACTCCCCTATCTTATCCCATTCACTTATCCTCATCTCTGATCACAAATCCTCCTCGCGTTGCAGCACTTAGAAAGAGAGCGAGAGACAGAGAGAGAGAGAGAGAGAGAGAGAGAGAGAGAGAGAGAGAGAGAGAGAGAGAGAGAGAGAGAGAGAGAGAGAGAGCGAGAGCGAAA
>NC_085863.1:33774047-33784047 GCF_034702125.1 Engraulis encrasicolus
AATAGAACACTGTCAATTTCACCAAGTGTCGAAGGGGTTAAACTACGGTAGAGAGGAGGAAAAGGAAGGGGTGTCAAACTGAACACATTGAGAGTAAATAGAACTGAACGTGGATTGTATCAACTACATCGTTCATTGCACCTTTTTCTATTTCTGGAGTTGTTTATGGTAATTTTGAAATGTGTGCTTGCATCTGTGATTATGCCAAGCATAATGGTTTAATATGTTAAGAAAAACGAACTTTCACATGAGGCAGTTAGCAATGCATTGCAGAACTAATGCATTTGAATGGCAATGGCAGCTTTCACTGCACCAGCGGTTAGCGTGCTAACGTTAGCGAAATCGCTAATGCCACATTTTAAACAGTGAACAGTCATTTTAGTTACTAACACCCAGTCAGATATCATGAATGATATTATCTCAACTGGAAACAGTAACATACAGCTGTTACGGCTGGCGCAATGTGTTAAATGTAAGGCAACCAATGTTAGCACATTAAGCACATTTATTTTGTCAGACACCAGCATAGACATGAATGACTTGGGCTGTTAGCTAGTTAGCTTGCATTTCGTGCCCAGTAAATTGTGGAGTCCAGAATCGAAATGTGTTGCCATCACATACCATTTCAAACAATAGTTCACTACACTAACCATACATTTTACACTTGAAGCTTATTCAAAGGAAATGATTGTGCTGCTGTTTCTCTACAACCATTGCTACAACTTGAGGCAGTCAGTCGGGTGGATGTTCAAAACGTTGTCTATACTGCCATCTGCAGGATGCAATGCGCTATATCACGGTAGAACGGTATGGCCAAAATCCATACCTTGGTGGAAAAAATACCTTTTACGATAGTATACCGTCCATACCGCACACCCCTAGCGCTAACTCACCCACATTTTTTAATAAAATAGCTCAAATCCCAAGAACCTGAATGTAGCGTATATGTGTCTCCAGGATACAACGGGTTAAGCTCTATACCCATCACACTGTTGAGCCTCATGCTTCGCATATTCTCTGTCTTCACTCCTGGACAGCAGGGTCAGTAAACACAGCTTCAGCCCCATAGAAAGGCCAGTAGGACAGGCCAGGTCATACGTCTTCACGTGGGCACAGTGAACATGTGGACAGATTGAACCAATTCAGCAGTGCACGCCGACATGTGGGGGCACCAGAGTACCTGTGCTGGGGGCTGCATCACAGGCTTCTCCCCCCAGGAGGGATGGCCATTCAAGGGGATAGCCTCAGCCCTAAGAGGGGGATGGTGAGGAGAGCGGATTGCAGGTCAGACAGTGGATGACCCCGCACAAGACCTCTCCATTAGCCTTCTGACAAAGGAGCCAGCGGGGCAAAGAGATAGAGCGAGAGCAGGAAAACAGAAAGAGAAGAAAGAGAGAGAGGAAGAAAGAGAGAGAGGAAAGGAGAGATAAAGAGGGGAAGAGAGAGATGCCTGTGGCCACTTGCAGTTTCATTACAGGCACAGGAGTCTATGCCGTCTGTCTTCTGTCCACCCACCGTCCTCTTTTCCTTCTTTTTTCCCTTTCATTTCATTCTTTTTCTCCTCCTCCCCCTCCTCCTTGTCCTGTGCTAGTCTTTCATTTCAATTACCTTCCCTCTGATCTTTCGCCCACCACCTTCTGTGCCTCCCTGCTAGAGCCTGCCGCGCACACACCCTCCCCATAAGCACACCTTCACCTTCTCCATCAATCTCATTCTCCTCTTTTTTGTTAATCTTTCATTTCCCCTTTTTCTCTTCCTCACCACTTCCACTATGCCTACCTCATTCATGCTGGAACATAAACTCCACTCCGAGAGAGAGAGAGAGAGAGAGAGAGAGAGAGAGAGAGAGAGAGAGAGAGAGAGAGAGAGAGAGAGAGAGAGAGAGAGAGAGAGAAATGGAAATGACTGGAGGATGGAGAGATGAGAGGAGTGGAGTGGAGTGGAGTGGAGGTGTAGAGAGCGGGAGGGAGATAGAGAAGAGAGGAGCGGGGAGAGACAGTTGTGGTAATCCCAGCTAATGCCCCTCTGACTGCACGGGGGGATTTGCACTCAGTTGAGAGCTCAATAAAACATAACACCCCCTTCTTTCTCTTTCTCTCGCACTCCCATTCTCTCCCTCTCTCTCTCTCTCTCTCTCTCTCTCTCTCTCTCTCTCTCTCTCTCTCTCTCTCTCTCTCTCTCTCTCTCTCTCTCTATCTCTCTCTCTCACACTCTCTCTATCTTTTTTTCTCTCTATTGCATTACTTTATTAGGCTGTTCAGCACAAGTTTGTGCTTCGCTGTGCAGCAGGGGTGTGCTCAAGTAGTGTGGCTGCCCATGATGCTAGTGGTGGTAGCGGTAATGGTTAGGGCATTGGCCAGCCAGCTCAATGGCTGGGATGTAAAGACTGAGGGAGGGAGGAAAGGAGGAGGCAAGCGGGAGCAGGGGGGGTAGAGAGGAAAGAGGCATGCAAGTGTTTGATGTTGTTACTGGTGGTAGTAGCCAGCGCCACTGAAAGTTTGGGCTGGGCCCAGGACAAAGTCATCTGAAAGGGCCCCCCACCCAAAACATTCAATGTAATGAGGGCCCAATTATGGGCCCCTCATCTCCCTGGGCCCGCGACGGCTGACCTTTTTGTATCCCCTTGATGGCTTCCCTGGTAGTAGTAGTGATGGGGCATTGGGCCCAGCAAACTCAATTGCAAGGAGAAGGAAAAAGGGGAGGAGGTGGGGAGGGGAAGAAAAGAGAAAGGAGCCCTGCATGGTGATGCTGGTGGTGGTGGTAGTGGTAATGGTGGGGCATTGGGCCCAGCTAGCTCAATGGGTCAGACGTTATTACTAAGGGAAATAAAAGGGGGAACGTGGAGAGGGAAAGGAAAGAGAAAAGGGGCCTGCAAGTGTTCGATGGTGATGCTTGCTGGTGGTGGCGGTTGTAGTGGTAATGGTGGGGCATTGGATCAAGCGGAGGTAAACAGTGAGGGGAAGGCAGGCAAAGAGGACGAGGGGGGAAAGGGAAAGGGAAAAGAGGCCTGCAAGTGTTTTATAAATGATACTGCTAAGCTGAACTGCTGGGCTGATCTGTACTGTGTTGATGTTGAAGGTGTCCAGGCTCCACAAACTTACATGTGCACACACACACGCACACACACGCACTCACGCACACACACACACACACACACACACACACACACACACACACACACACACACACACACACACACACACACAGAAAGAGAAAGTGAGGGGAGTGCTGTGGGTGATGCTGAACGTGTCCAGGCCTACATCTCACACACACATGTACACATACACCCGCACACACACACACACACACACACACACACACACACACACACACACACACACACACACACACACACACACACACACACACACACACACACACACACACATGTGTATACAGAGAGAGAGAGAGAGAGAGAGGCTTTAGACTAATTGCCATAACACAATTCTTTCATGTCAGCCAGACTTTGGCTACTGCTGTAAGAACAAAGAAGCCTCTCACTTCTATTGCTTTCCCTTTGTACTGCATCTCTCTCTCTCTCTCTCTCTCTCTCTCTCTCTCTCTCTCTCTCTCTCTCTCTCTCTCTCTCTCTCTCTCGCTCTCTCTCACACCCCCCTCCCCCACCCTGACACACACACACACACGCACACACACACACACACAGACACACATGCGCGCGTACGCACACACACACACACACACACACACACACACACACACACACACTATTGATTTGGTTGTAACCTGTCACAATGTAATAAATCATAATTATGTAATGAATGAGTTTTAAATCTCTCCGCATGTCTCTGTTCCCCCTTCACTCACTTAATCTCTCGCTCTCTCACCTGCTTGTCTGATTTTGACAATACATACCTATATCATCTCCGGCATTTCTCTCTCTCTCTCTCTCTCTCTCTCTCTCTCTCTCTCTCTCTCTCTCTCTCTCTCTCTCTCTCTCTCTCTCTCTCTCTCTCTCTCTCTCTCTCTCTACACATTGTATCTGTGTTTTTCTCTGTCTTCCCTTCAGCTTTTCCTCTTCTTTCTCCATGGCTGATTTGCAGCGGTGACATCAGGTCAGTGTGTTTCAAACAGAGGCTTTTTCCTTGACCAGGCAAGCCAGGCCAGGCATGCACACCACCCGCCAGTACCCACAGCAACCCTTCCTGTCCTCAGACAGACAAATCTGTGGCCTCCCAGTCACCCTCGGAGGTTAGACCGCTGCTTTGCTTTCATGGCGGCTGTGTGCCTCGCGGCAACAAAGCAGGGGAGTTTTTATTTTTTTATTTCACGTTGCGAGGCCAAACCATTTTCGGAAACATTGATCAGGGAGAAAGGTAGAGGAGAAAAGTCAGTGCTGACTGTTGGTATATATAAAAATAAAACTTGTACACTTTTCACCCTCAATTCAAAGACTACCACGGCCACCACCCCTAAAACCACCCCGCAACCACCAACGTTTTTTTTTTATTATTATTATTATTCCACGACGCATGCTGTGTCTTCTGGGAGGCCACAGTGTGAGCACTTGCACTCAGCAGCCCAGGTTGCTTAGCAACAAGGTGGAGAAACCCGACCATTAAGCGTCAGTGATGAAAAGCCCCCAAACGCCAAATGTCATTCAGACAGACCGACAGACCAACAGCACCAAACTTAATTTTTTTTTTTATCCCTTTGGAACAGGAAAAAAGCAGTGTCACTAAAGGCATTTGACTGCATTTCTCCTTTTCAGACCCGAAAGATGCCCTGCTGACAAAGTATCCAGTGGAGGCTGTTGCAGTGTTGACTAGGCAGTTACAGCAAAGTGCCTGCCTGTCTGGGGGTCTGCCTGCTGCATATACAGTCCCAAGAAAAAGTTTGTACACCCTTTGAAATTTCTTACATTTCTGTCAAAATTGATCATGAAACATGGTCTGATCTTCCCGGAAATCTCAAGAAGGAACAATCAGAGTCTGCTTTAATTAATTCCACCCAAACATTTACATGTTATCATATTTTTATTGGTCATAAGGCCATAACATTCACAGGAGAGCAGGGCATAAGTAAGTACACCCTTGCATTAAGTAGGTTTTAACCCTCAGTTAGTTGCAATATCATCAACCAGACTTGTCCTGTAGTTGCAGATCAGATTAACAAAAAATCTGTTTGTATCTTTTCTCCCTCTTCTTTAAAGAACTGCCTCTCATCAGCAAGGTTTGTGGGATGTCTGGAGTGCATAGCTTTCTTGACTTCATGTCATATAATCTCAATTGTTTTTTGTCAGGGCTTTGACTGGGCTATTTCAGAATGTGTATTTCATTATTATGAAGCCATTCTAAAGTCGATTTGCTTCTAAAGTATGGGTTGTTGTCACATTTCAGGACCCATACTCTTGTGTGCTTCAACAGTGTGACAGACTTCCTCACGTTTTTTTCTGTAAAATATCACAATAAACTTGATTTCATTGCTCCACTGATAATAGCAAACTGTCAAGGGCCTGAGGCAGCAAGGTAGCCGCATATAATGATGCTCCCGCCACCATACTCAGAAGAGGAGATGTAACCAAGAATAGCTTAAAATGGGATTCATTCTGCCAATCTAAAATTAATGAGGTTTCTGTCCAAAAAAATATTGCTGCACCTTTGAGGATTGCAAAAAAGCATTTATATGCTTCATAGAATTACTGCAAAATATTCTGTAGACCAACGTTGAAACCAAAGTTGAATTGTTCAGGGGAACACACAATGTCATGTTTGGAGGAGAACTGGACAACCACACCTTCACAAAAAACATCATCTCCACCTTTGAGTATGGTGGCGGCAGCATCATTATATGCGGCTACCTTGCTGCCTCAGGCCCTTTTCAGTTTGCTATAATCAGTGGAACAATGAACTCAGAAGTTTATCGAGATATTTTACAGAAAAAAGTGAGGTAGTCTGTCACACAGTTGAAGCACACAAGAGCATAGTTGCTGAAATGTGACAACAACCCATACTTTAGAAGCAAATCGACTTTAGAATGGCTTCATAATAATGAAATACACATTCTGGAATAGCCCAGTCAAAGCCCTGACAAAAAACAATTGAGATTATATGGCATCAAGTCAAGATTGCTATGCACTCCAGACATCCCACAAACCTTGCTGACGAGAGGCAGTTTTCTAAAGAAGAGGGAGACCAGATACATCCAGATTGTTTTGTTAATCTGATCTGCAACTACAGGAAACATCTGGTTGAGGTTATTGCGACTAACTTAGGGTTAAAACCTATTGAATGCAAGGGCGTACTTACTTATGCCTTGCTGTCCTGTGAATGTTTACATCTTATGGCCAATGAAAATATTAAAACTTGTAAATGTTTGGGTTGAATTAGTTAAAGCAGACTCTGGTTGTTCCTTCTTGTGATTTCCGGGAATATCAGACCATGTTTTATGACCAAGTTTGACAGAAAGGTAAGAAATTTCAAAGGGTGTACAAACTTTTTCCTGGGACTGTAATGGGAAACAGACAGGCCCTTCTCTTCTCTACTATTCACTATACGGTATCTTGATGCCATACACAGGCGCTGACAGAGGGGGACAAAGCAGTCAGTTGTCCTGGGCCCATAGAGAAAGGGATCTAAAATTGGGTCTTCATTGCATTGTATGAATTGGGTTTGGGGGGCTTTTAGATATATTTTTCGCCAAGGCCTGGCCAACGCTGTCAGCAACAGTCCTGGCCATATGTTCCCCCTTGCTTTTAAAGAGTTGGAAGTGGATTAGGTCTCTGAACTGCAGTAGATGCGGCGGGGCTTTGCCAAGAAAAAGGTCAGCGGGTCAATGTGGAGGCCCTTATCAATGTAATCCGAAGCCATTAAGGCCTGTTATTAATCTTTTTCATGAAGCACTCCTGCACTCTATGTAATGATCATAGATCAATAAAAAAACACACATGTACACACGCACACGTGCGCACGCACATATGCGCACACGCACACGCGCACACACACACACACACACACACACACACACACACACACACACACACACACACACACACACACACACACACACACACACACACACACAACATGCGTGCACAGCTCACATATGCACTCTGACATGCACAGAGGGGGTGCTGACTCTGCATATTTCTCTCCCCTGTGACTTGTGCCAGCCCTTAAGCTCTATTCTTAGCCAACACCACCACCAACACGACCACATCCCTTTCCCCCTTGCCCCACTCGCCCCCAGTGTTGCCAGGTTGGGTACTTGGGATGGCCGTCTGCGGGTAAAAAGGGGAAAAATTGGCCAATTGTGCATTTCGGCAGTTTTTGAGAACCTTTTGGGTGGGATTTGATCAGACACATCTGGCAACACTGCACGTCCCTTTCGTACTCAATGCTAACAGTGTAACGTGAACCTCAGCCTTTCCCAATAGCATTAATTAGAGCCAAAGTGAGAGAGAGGGAGAGAGAGGGAGAGTGCCATCTGAACGACAACAAAATATATACCACATGCCCCCCCCTGTGAGACACACCAACACAAGCCCAGAGCCGTGTGCTATAGCGACTGAAAGATGAGCTATTCACAGCACTTGAGGATCAACCCTCAATTTTCCTTGGTACTCTCTCACAGCTACAGCAGAGCTTGTTAAGGCAAGGTAGATATTGCCCCATAACTAGGAAGCACAACTGAGACATTCAATCTGGTAAAACCCATAAGTAGGCATGTTCCCTCTGAGGCCAAATGATGAGTTCTGATATGAAAAGGAGATTTTTAAAAAATATATATATTTTAAGGGCTTTTTTGCCTTTATTTCCAACAGGATAGTGGAGGAGAAACAGGAAACGAGTGGGGAGAGAGAGATGGGGAAGGATCGGCAAATGACCCGTGCCAGATTCGAACCAGTGTCGCCAGTGTAGTAACTCAGTGCCCTACCATAAGGCCACGGCAGGGCCGAAAAGGGGAATTAAACCATACGAAAATGTTAAAATAGCTTTAATATAGTGGCTAAATCATCACTGATACATTAAAGTCTCAAGTCTGGTCTGAAAAACGATACCACTAACTCCAATAGTTAATATTCAAGATGCACCATTATGCTATGCGCAGGATGATTGCATGAAGATACATGGCTTCAGTTATTATTTTTGCAGGAGGGAGAACTCTGTAGCATTCCCATTAAGTTACAGATCACAATTTTATTAAATAAATAAATAAACAAACAAACAAACAAACAAATAAATAAATAAGTAAATAAATACCACTTCTTGTAAGTACAAAGCAAATGTAATGTATTCCGTTTCAGCACTGCACTACTTGCAACAGGGATGCATTCAAAGGAGATGCCATACAGGCAAGACACTAAAGCCCACAGTGTGTAAACTCAATAATCTTATATTCTTCACTACGCCAACGCTGAAAACAACAACAACAACAACAGCAACAACAAACAACAGCCACAACAACAACGAGGTTGACAAGACAACCGCATCTAAGCAGCATGGTTTCATTTCCTGCTGTGGTCTAAACTCGTTTTTTGCCTCCCGCTCGCTCGCTTTCTATCTCTCTCTCTCTCTCTCTCTCTCTCTCTCTCTCGAACTCCCACTTCATTACAGCTTTCATTACCTCGGCTAGCGAACGAACAAAACACGCAAACAAATATTGCCTCCGACAGCCGGAAGACAGAGCACTCCAAAAACAAAAGGCAAAAGCATGGCAGGCCTTTTTGCCATCGGTTTCCGACGATCTAATGATTGCTCTTTTAGAAGCGCCGGCTTCACAAGAACCCTGTGACAGGTGGGAAATGTATTTGTTAGAGCCGTGCGATTGATTTAATGCGATTTCCTCGTTCGCCTCACGCCGCGCTCTCCTACTGAGGCGCACAAGGTACCCGGGGGGAAGATTGGACGAGTTTCAAATCCGTATCGACGGGGATGCGCCGCGTGGAAGTGACAGTCCCAGACCTCCATCGACATAACACTGACGAATCCTTTCAAACACAGTTCAGACAGAAAACTATAAAAGACAGAGAGAGACAGAGAGATAGAGAGAGAGAGATAGAGAGAGGGGAGGGAAACAGATGGAGCGATTGAGGGAGAAAACAATTGTTCGGTGCAGAACCAGCAGCCAGTGTTTGAACTGAGCAACAACAGGCCTTTGGAAATGTGTCAGAGAGCCAAAAATGCTCTCGGGGCGCTCAACTGAGAGGCTTTACTACATGGGCAACTGCAGACAACGCTTTGTTTGGCCGCCGTGGCAACAGGGATGCCCATAGGAAAGCAGTGCTGTTCATCTGTGGTGTTCAATCTTGTCTCTTGAGATGTATTTGAGCTTCGCATATATTCATATCATTCATGGGTTAGACACAACTAAGACAAAGGAGATTGAATTAAGATAATTAAGGCAATCAGTTGAGCTAAACTTGACAAGATGAATAAACAGAAGAGATCTCCTCTTTTTATCCTTCTTTCTGCTCTGTTTATCTTTCTTCTCAAGTACTGCCAACTAATTGTCTCAATTCGCAATTTTAGTTTATCCCTTTGTCCTGAGAAAACTTTAGGATATGCAACAGAAACAATTGATCTAATCATGATATCAAATATGAGAGCCTCAAATACAGCTCAAGAGACATGAGTGAGCCAACCACAAATGAGCAAGACAGCTTATCTGTAAGGAGTAAGCAGTGTGAACACGTTTTAACAGCATCACCTCTCGTAATGGTTGTGGCATGGAGAGAACCTGAAATGTGAGAGTAACAGAAAACGTATTGTGTCTGCCAACAATGCACTCGCTCCAAGTAAACATTTCCAGATACCTTTCTGAGAAAATAAAAAAACAACAGTCTTACAGGGCTATAAAACTAATTAGTACTAAAGGTTGAAGGAGAGAAAAAAACACTGTGTATTTTATATTACACACACAAGACACTAATTGGCAGCCACCTTGTCAACAACATTTTTACTGCTGCCATCCAAATACTGTACTTAACACCGACAGCCTGGTGATGTGAAAATGCTAATTCGATGCCAAATGTGGATCTCCA
>NC_085863.1:33789047-33801547 GCF_034702125.1 Engraulis encrasicolus
CAAAATAAATTACATAAACCCAAATCATCTCACTGCACTACCAAGCAAGACATCAATTGGGCAATGATGCAATGATGCAAGTTTGACCATCAAAGGGAGGGAGATAATGGCATTTTTTGAAGGGCAAACAGCATTTTAAATGTAGGACCGTTATGTTTCCTTTCTTCAAGAGAGAAAAAAGGGGGGAAAGAAAGCGCATTGAATCCCATTCACGAATGAACCCAAGTGTCTAACCAAGCAGATTAATGGCCACAGACAAGTACACTACTTCTGAATCAAAGAAAATGAGTTCCTTTTCAATTAGAGCAGATAATGAAATATTGCAGATGAGGAAAATGTCATTAGGCCAGCAACAGACTCCAACCATTTTTCATTTCATAGCACACACACACACACGCAGGCACGCAGGCACGCAGGCACGCAGGCACGCAGGCACGCAGGCACGCACGCAGGCACGCGCGCAGGCACACACGCAGGCACGCGCGCAGGCCACAGGCACGCACGCACACAGTCACTGGCCACACTGGGCTCTTCATCATCCAAATACATTATTCTGACAGATTACACATGGCTAAGGAGACCGCAGTGCACACACTTAAAATACACACTCAGGCACTCATGTACGCACACACACACACACACACACACACACACACACACACACACACACACACACACACACACACACACACACACACACACACACACAGTCACAGATGCAAAAACACAGACGAGTACGCTCGCACACGCACGCACGCATACACATACACACATACACACATGCACACGCACAGACACACGCACGCACGTACGCACGCGCACACACACACACACACAGTCAAGCACCAGCAGCACCACCATACGGCTTTCACACTCATGCCTAGCCAAGTTGGGCAGAATCCCTGGATGCCAATGAGAGATGGAGTGGAAGAGAAAGAGTGGAAGAAAGATAGAGATAGAAAGAGGTGTAGAGAAAGAGTGGAGGGGGGGTGAAAGATAGAGACAGGTACAATAAAGAGAGAGTGGAAGAGAGACAGAGGTGGGGGTAGAATGAGAGGGGATGAGAGAGCTATAACATGAGAGGAGAAGAAAAAGAAGGAGAGGAGGATGAAGTGAAAAGAAGAGAGAAACAGACAGACACACGGTGGTATGAGAGGAATGAAAAACAATGATGAGACAGAGAGAGACACTCTGAGAGAGAGAGAGAGAGAGAGAGAGAGAGAGAGAGAGACAGAGAGAGAGAGAGAGAGCAAGAGAGAGAGAGAGAGAGAGAGAGAGAGAGAGAGACAGAGAGAGAGAGAGAGAGAGAGAGAGAGAGAGAGAGAGAGAGACAGAGAGAGAGAGCGAGAGAGAGAGATGAGTGATGGGGTAGTGCGGAGGATGTAATGGCTTACAGCAGTTGGAGACAACTCGCTGGCTTCATCATCACACAAATCATAACAACAGATCAGGTGTTGATGTGCATTGACAAACACGCACAAAAACACAGCACAGAAGAAGAGAGATGCCAAGACACTTTTGACAAGCACCAAATAACTGCGAAAAACGAGACAACAACAAACACGGACAGTAATATTTTCTAACAATATCAGTTCGGCTAGACATTGTGCTGCAGGTCTCTCGAATGACTAATACAGATCCTCCTATTCAACATAAAACTCATTCAGCTGAACCTTTCCAGAAACCACCATCTAACCATAGCTTTTGACATAAATAAATAAACAACCCGAATATATTGCCTTGGCTTTCAGGCAAACACTGTCTGTGAAAGCCAGACAGAAAGGTTTAGTGAGGCCATCCTTTCAATGGACTTATCACAATCTTACCTGACTGATGTAATCGAACTGGGTTACACCTATTGAATTATAGTACATGTAGGCCTATTTGTTGAACTTGTGCCCAATTTCTTAATATCAATTATTTTTATGCATATATTAAGTTTTAGGGCTTTTTGGCTTTTCTTTTTGACAGGACAGTCTTTCTTTTTGACAGGAGGAGAGAGAGACGGGGAAGGATCGGCAAATGACCTGGACCAGAATCGAACCCGGGTTCACCGGCGTAGTAACCCAGTGCTCTACCAGGGCCTCTTAGTATCAATTCTTAGTAATTCTGACTATTAATTTACTACACATATGTGATAAATTTTGCAAAAGGCTCGAATGTCACAGGCCCCCTGTGTCAATGCTCGGTAATAATATAAATTTTCATTAGTTTGTGCGGCCTTGGTGCCATGACTTTGCAGTGCCTGTGTGTGCTTGCGTGCGTGCATGCATTCGTGAGTGCGTGTGTGTGAGAGAGAGAGCAAGAGAGAGAGAGAGAGAGAGAGAGTGTGTGTGTGTGTGTGTGTGTGTGTGTGTGTGTGTGTGTGTGTGTGTGTGTGTGTGTGTGTGTATGTGTGTGTGTGTGTGTGTGTGTGTGTGTGTGTGTGTGTGTGTGTGTGTGTGTGTGTGTGTGTGTGTGTGTGTGCTCGTGTTTGCACGTGCGTGCGTGCGTGCGTGCGTGCGTGCGTGCGTGCGTGTCTGTCTGTCTGTCTGTCTGTCTGCCTGTCAAGGTCACGAGGTAAGAGCACCAGCAAAGGGCACAAGAAGAACTCATCATTTCTGCATTGATCAAAGATTAATAAATGATTGAAGTCCAAAATGTTTTGTTGTGGCGAGTTACTGACCACATGAATTGAAGCAGATCAAAACATTTTCTAGCACAAAAGATCGTTCAGGTCAAAGAGACATTCCGATCTCTCTCTCTCTCTCTCTCTCTCTCTCTCTCTCTCTCTCTCTCTCTCTCTCTCTCTCTCTCTCTCTCTCTCTCTCTCTAGTGTAAAAAAGCAGAAGAATAGTGCCAGGGATATTTCAGTGTAAGAGTCAGAGATTAATTCTCAGTGCCTCCTCTGACTGCAGGAAAAACACAGCCATGGCACACATCCTGACGTGAGCTGAGACTTAAGGGAGAGCGTCGCTCCCCTGGGGCTCCTGTGTACTGAGTAAATTCTGCGCTCACAGACACACACACATAAACACATACACACACACAGGCACACACACACACACACACACACACACACACACACACACACACACACATGCCACACACACAAGTATGCACGCATACACACAGCCCACACAGTCACTAGACATATGCACACAAGCACACACACGCGCACAAGCACACACACACACACACAAGCACACACACACACACACACATACACACACACACACACACACACACACACACACACACACACACACACACACACACACACACACACACACACACACACACTAAATAAACCCAGTGCCTGCTGGGCTGTCTGACTGAAAGCTTCACTAAAAGCACTCAAGATAAAGCCCAGGGATCTGAGTCTGGCTTGCAGGCATATTTACAGTCACTCTTCATTGCAGGCTGTTGTGTTGACTGCTAATGTGAAGCTAGTCGGGAATCTTTTAATCAAATACGAGATCAGGGCATCATCCGTTTTTTCACCAATCAAAACATTTATGTCATCTTAGAGATGTAGAAATGATTCCCTTAGTCTAGAGTTTACAAAAATGTGACCTGAACACCTTAAAGGATAAGTGCACTATTTTGAACATTTAACCCCTTTTCTGAAATGTTTGCAATAAAGTAAAAAACAAAAAACTGAACAGGGTAAAACTTCAGAATAACAGTCATTTAAGATCTTTTGTGGACACTATTAACATATATTAATGCACAAATTATAAACAAAACAGCTACAGTACAAATGCTTGTACAAGTAAATGCTAAACTGGCTTCACAGCGGAGTGGGAATTGGCTCCTACTGAAAGAGTTTGATGTGTGTTTGCCTGCCAGGACAGTATACTGTTACAGTGAACACAACAGCCTCTGTCTGCAGAGCGATCACTGGAAAGTTAAGAAATGAGTTGTCAGAGTAGGTTTGAGGAGGCAGGCTGGCCTCATCTAAAACTTTCCAAGTCTTCAATGGCTTCATCAAGTTTTTCCCTTAGTGTGCAAGATAACTAAAGATGTGAATGGAAATATTGAGGGTGAAAGTTGCAAAAATGTAGTTATAGTGTATAAAATTATGTTCTGGCTGCTAAACAACATGGCATTGCATATTCAGCTCTCTGGGTATCCATTCAACTGTTTGCAATTCACAGTTCACTGCAATGTCTTCCAGAGAGTTGAGTTTATTTGTGTGCTTCTCTTTTTTATTGCTTCATGGCATTTAACGTCTGTATTTCTCTTGGGTTTTGTGCTTAAGGGGATCATCTATGCTTATTCCCATTACCCAAATCACCTGTTCTTAAAAGCCATGAAAAGAGCTCTGTTCAAACGCAATTTTCTGAAATATGCTCCAACAAAGCTATGTAATTATCCATGAGAAATTAGGCGGGATACATGCACAGACAGCAATACAGACAAGTTCAAAACTTTTTTTTTTTTGAAATCCCCATAGACTTCTACTAGCATTCATATACAGTAAAGCATTCACTCAATTCTGCATGACACCACTTCTGTCACTTCTGCTAACTTTCAACACATCAACATCAACACTGTACATTATTGACATGGAAATTAACAAGTTGATCATGGGGAGATGCTTTTGTGATCTGAAAAACTGAACCATAAAACCATGTATAGGGTTCATTTAAAAGACCTATCTATTTTAAAATGTTTTTTTTATGTTTGAAGGTTAATTCACTCAAATTTGCACCTGCCTCATTTAGAATGTGAAGATACTGTATGAAAAATGATGCTAATAATATCAAAAAACTATAATCACTGTATATCAGCTCGTTTCTATCCTTTCTCTGGAACACAAACACATACATATGTAAGGGTTAACGTTCGGCGAGAAGGTCGCTACCGTGGAATAGCAGCACGACAGAGAGAATCTTTAGACCCCGACGCGGAGCGGAGGGGTCTTGTTCTCTCTGAAGTGCTGCTATTCCACAAAGCGACCGACTCGCCGAAAGTTAACCCGCTTATTATATGGATATACTTGAATGATTCACACATGGCGGGGACATTTCTTTAGGCATATTTAATGTTAAAATTGTTGCTGCGCAAAACAAAACAGTGCCGTTGTGGAACACCGCTAGGCAACAGCTAGGTAGCCAGGACAACAGGTGTTGTCTATCACAGCAGCTGATTAGAGTCTTGTTGAAAAGTCGCTTTAGCAGTGAAAAGTCATGTTGCCATTGACAGCGGTCTGTTATAGACCAACCCGTCCGTTATCGAAAAATAACAGACGTGCGAACGTTGGGGAGCCCCGTTGAAATGAATGGAGCATTCGACCAATGACGTCACAACCATATAATATACTTAACTGAAGAGTTGCATTTCTCCCCATAACAAGATAATGATTTCCAAACCGAACACGTCGTAAACCACTGGGATGGGTTTCTTTGATGTTATATGACTCTAGAAAGTCTTGAAGTCAGATGTTTGGCTGTGTGACTGGTGTTCTGAAAATCTGAGAAATTCTCAACCATGTAGAACACACAGAGAAAACCCATATGTGTACACAAGTTATAAATTTGAGATTTTCATGGGAAAGAGACTTTCAAAATTACTACAGCTAAACATGCTGAAATAATATATAGTCAAGAGATAGGCTCAATGATGCATTGCCAGCAAAATGGCTATGAATGCTGACACCATAATATAGCAGTGGACATATCACCATGGTGATACACTGTGTTGTTTCACAGTCAAGATTGTAAAATCCTATATATGGTTACGGCACACTGAGCGAGTTAATGCAAAAGACAGACAATACAGTCTAGAAAGAGGGAATAATAAAAAAATAGAGAACATGTTTTGGAATGTACACATACAGCAAATATATACCATCATGGTGGGAATACTGTACAAGAAATTGAGAGACGCTAGGAAACAGGCAGTTAGAAAAGAATCGAATAGTAAGAACGTGAGAATGATGTACAGAGGCAGGGAGAGCAGAGATAAACTTAAAACGTATAAGAGTCTTGCTTGACAGCATAGAGTCAGAAGACATGGTCTGTATTTTTGTACAGCGAATAAATATTGCCGTCTATAATCCCGCGGCACACTTGGACCAGCAGAACTACCACAACCAGCCGTCAAGATACAGCAACCGAAGCCAAACACACAACTACCAAAACACACACAGGCTAACACAAACCACATGTACACACACACACACATGCTCCACACATCAATGGATCATACAATGCGATATTTTGCAAACCCAGACAAAAACATATACGGTTAAGGTATTTGGAGATAAAAGGCCTCAAGGCAATAATCCAACTGGTTATACGGACTTGGCTGATCTGATCTCATTAAACAGATCATTACTACATGGTGGGGATGCTCTGACACCGAAACACTTCATCTCCTTTTGTATTGTGGTCTTTCATGTTTAACAAAGCACTAACAGATGATCTTAAATGATGTCCATGTGTATGAAGTACTAAATGGTCAAATAGTTGGGAGAGAGTCCATGTAGTGGAGCTTTAAAAGTAATCAGAGGAATCTTGAAATCAATTCTAAGGCTTAGTCTACCTGGAGCCAGGACAGTGACGCTTATGCCTCTTTTCCACAGCCGGTTTTCTGGTAGGCCTACAGCTCGACACAGCGTGACTCGGCCACCACTTTTTGCTTTACGATTGAGCTGTGTCGTGCCAATTCAAAAAGCAAAAAATGGTGGCCAAGTCGCGCTGTGTCGAGCTGTAGGCCTACCAGAAAAATGGTAGTGCAAAAGAGGCATTGGACTACCACAGTACATGGGCCAATAATATTCTCATCCGCTAGCTTTCCATGAGCTCATGAATAAAAGCCTATCACTTAATCTTTCCAAACTGCTTGGAGTGTAGTGGGATGGAGAGACCCACTGCATTAAACTGAACAGCACTCATATACGCTTGAAGCGGTCTGTCAGTCCAGCTTCAAGAGGGGGCTATCTACTTGAAGCAAGTGGGGCACAACATTTTAAAAGGTAGACAAGGGTGCAATGGGGGTATTCTTCCAGTTCCTTACTTTGTTAGCTCCCCTGTAACAACAGGGCCTTTAGCCCACTCATCTCCCAAAGAACCAAAACTGAACTGAACCAGCTCCACAGTAAATTATTCAGTGTTAATTCAAGACTTAAGACATACAATTCAACTCTTAAGAGTGTAATTAATACTCAAAAATGTACTGGGCCAGGGGGCGCTGTGGCGCTTCCTCCTAAGCCCCCCACATTTGGGTAGGCATGCCCACCCACGGGGACCCCGGTTCGAGTTCAGCCGGGGTAATTTCCCGATCCTCCCCTGTCTCTCTGTCCCATTCGCTTCCTGTCACCATCTTCAGTTTGCCTACCGGGCCAGCAGGTCCACAGACGCATCTAGAGCAGCAGGGGAGCTATGCCAGGCTGCTGTTTGTGGATTTTAGCTAGGCATTCAACACTATCCTCCCCAACAGACTGGTGAGCAAGTTATTGGACCTGGGGCTGTCACACTCCATCTGTTGGTGGATACTGGACTTTCTGACAGGCCGCTCCCAGAGGGTAAGAGCTGGCTCCCACCTGTCCTCAGCCATAAACACCAGCACAGGCTCCCCCCAAGGTTGTGTGCTAAGCCCACTCCTGTACACCCGATACACTCACGACTGCACCCCCTCTCACTCCAGCAATAGTATCATCAAGTTTGCTGATGACACCACCATTGTAGGTCTCATCTCCAAGGGAGATGAAACTGCATACCGGGAAGAGGTGCAGTGTCTATCGGTCTGGTGCAAGGAGAACAACCTGTTCCTAAACATCACAAAAACAAAGGAGTTGATAGTGGACTACAGGAGGACAAAGGCTAACATTCAACCGCTGGTCATCGATGGGGCCTGTGTGGAGAGGGTCTCTGATTTCCGCTTCCTGGGCGTGCATCTGAGGGACGATCTTACTTGGAACACCAACACCACTGCCACCATCAAGAAGGCACAACAGAGACTGTTTTCCCTTAGGGTCTTACGGGCTAACCATGTACCCCAAAGTCTACTGGTGGCCTTCTACCGGAGCTCCATAGAGAGCATCCTAACATACTGTTAATGTGTGTGGTATTCCAGCTGCACAGCAGCGGACAGAAGAGCTCTTCAGAGAGTGGTCAGCACAGCTCAGAAGATCACCAGCTGTCCCCTGCCCTCTTTAGAGGAGTTGTTTTCCTGTCGCTGTCTGAAGAAAGCCAAGCAAATCATCAGAGACCCCTACCATACTGGACATAAACTGTTTGAGCTGCTGCCATCAGGCAGGCGTTACAGGGCTATGGGTACAAAAACTAACAGGCTAAAAGACCGTTTTTATCCAAAAGCAATCTGCACACTTAATTTTGCAAAGCTGACTTTTTAAAATCTTAATTATTTTTATACAGTATATATATAGGTTTCTTTGTTGATTTTTAAGCACTGTGAGCATCTGCACTTTACCAATTACCTGTACAATGACAATAACGTTTCATTCATTCATTCATTCATTCATTCATTCATTCATTCATTCATTCATTCATTCATTCATTCATTCATCTTCAACTGTCCTGTCAAATAAAGGCATAAGAGCCTATATAAATATATATGTATTTTAAAATGTACTGGGCCTAAAAGGGGAGACATAGGGGCCTAAGACATCTTCCTCCTGCCCCTTGTCTTGTGTTCACCCCTTTGCCAAGAGGGTCTTCACCACACTCACAACCAAATTGAACTGAGCCCAACCGCATCATCCACCCAGCAGCAACTGCAAAAGGAGCTAAGGGTGCCCACTAGCCTGGTGTGGATACTTTGCCTTGCAACTCACACAGTAAATGTTACAGTGTTCAATACATAGCGAATACGTCCAAATCGTGTTAAAATTGCAGGTGTCACAGGTGCTGGCTCAGTGCAGACATTTTGCTGTGGACCTCACACAGTAAATGAAGACTTGATTTGCAAAACAGTGTATCTCCACTTTGTAGAAGGTTGGGAAACGGACATTTTTGTATCGGATATTCCATTGCACTGCATTGAAAAAGTATGTTCCCAAAATATTTCAATGGCAGGAACTCATACATACCGGTAGGTGATAGGACCTCTAAACAGTCATTTTCAATAATAAAATGCAAAAGTCAAAAATGGTGGATACACCATTTTTCAAATGAACTCTTCAAATGTTCCTCAGTGTTATTTCAACACATAGAAAATAGACCCAAATCGTGTTAAATTTGACTCTATGTTGAATTAATCCAGCAGCACCTTCACAGCGGGGCCCAGGTCATGGTCATGGTCATGGTCGCCCGCTGGCCCAGCAAGGACCTTTGCCCTACAACCCATTACCACTTCAAGGGGTCCTTAGCTACTAAGGGACTCTTCCAGTCGCCACCCAATACCTCTCTCACTCTCCATGCCTGCTGAGTGCTGCCCTTTATAAAGAGCATCACAGGGCAGGGCAACACACTGACCACGGCCGAGCAGTTTTACTGTATGCTTTGCCCTTCAGTATCACAGAGCATACACAGACCACTGAGTTTCATGCTTTTTATGGCTTTATTTTTGTAAAGAGAATTGAACGGCATCAGTGTATGAAATGTGCTACACAAATACTGTAAACTTGCCTTGCCTCGCCTTGTCAACCAGCAATAAAAGAGAAACGGTGATGAGGGCGTTGGAGTGGTGGTGGACAAAAGAGTAGGAATAAAAGAAAGAACAAGATCATTTACAGTATGTGTGCTTGTGTGGGAGAATATCAGATCATGATACATCTACAATAAAAGTGCTCAAAATAGGCTATACTTTGTATGTCAATGTGGGTCTCTCTCAAGTGGGGGTTGCTACTCGAGTCTTTTAATGCATTAGTCACTGCACTCCTCTCTACACATCTAGGTGCATGCATACGGCTTTACAAAGCAGGGAGGACACATCCTCACCCACAAGACACATCCTCAGCCATGTCTACGTCCACACAATAAAATCTCCCTTCACACAAAGGCCCATGTGAATATGGTACACGTTACACATGTTACACATCCTTCTACCGTATAACACTTTCCCTGCCTTTGAAAAGCAAGGAAAATGTGATTATGCGGACATGTCTACATCCACACAATGAAAAACTCCCTTCACACAAAGGCGTGAATAAGTGTCCCCAGCTCATTTTCAGATGACACACTTTACACATCCTTCTACTGTAAGACTTCCCCTGCCTTTAAAAGGCGGGGAGAGTGTGATGAAGAGGACACTGCCTCTTTCACATCCACATAATAAAAACTCCCTTAACACAAAGGCCCATGTGTATACATATGTACAGTATATCCTCAGCTTGACAGACTTCTGAACTATATCCAAAGCACAGCAGGTAAACATGTTAAAAACGCTGACCGTTTTCAGCCGTCTGTCCTTCATCAAGGCGTGGTTAAACATCCTCAGTTTATCCTAAGCTTGTTTTAAGATGACACACATTACACATCCTGCTAAAAGAATAACCCAACATCACCCAACATGTTGGCTTAAAATGTTTAACCCAGCAGCCTGGGTAAATTCAACCGAACCTGACCCAGCACTGTGTTACCTTTTGGATTATTCTAACCCAATATTTTTTAGAGTGTACTTCCCCTGCCTTTAAAAAGCAAGAAGAATGTGATCAAGGAGGAGAATACCCCCATCCTCATCCTCACAATAAAAAGCCTCCTCAGCACAAGGGCCCTACTAGTGAATTATATCCACAGCCTTGTTTTAAAGTGACACGCCTTATCCTTCACCTACAGTGTCAGTCAGGGGCCACACGCACGCACACACACACATGCACGCACGCACACACACGCACGCACGCACACACATGCACGCACACACGGGCGCACGCAAACACACACAGCATCAAAAAAGGCATGAAGGCCCTAATCAGCTCCTATGTGCCGGCGCCCGACCGCACGGATTTAACAAGTTTATGGATTGAAGACAGCGGCGCTGAGCTTAGCTGGCAGGCAAATAGAAGAAAAGAGACAGAAAAAAGAAAACCTCAACAGAGGAGAGGAATGAATCAGGGAAAAAAAGGGGAAACTCAACAGAGGGAGGGAGGAATGAATCAGTGACGCCAGCGACGACGACGGTCGGGCACGCCGAACAATGCTCAACTGATTTCACTCAGAACAGAACAGAGAAGCAGAAAAGAGACAGCGAGAGGGAGGGAGCGTGTGGAGTGTGGAGCAGGGAAATACTGACATGATAGAGGGAGACAGAAGAAGAGAAAGAGAGAGAGAGACAGAAGAAGAGAGAGAAAGAGAGAGAGAGAGAGAGAGAGAGAGAGAGAGAGAGAGAGAGAGAGAGAGAGAGAGAATAGAAAAATGAAATAAAGGAAAGCAGAAAGGCAGCTGTGGGTATCTGAGCAGAGAATGGTGTGGGGTGGGGTGTGGTGTGGTGTGGAGTGCATTGGTGCGGTAGAGTATGGCTGGAGGATACCAAGGAAATGAGAGGAAAGGGTTTTTTTTCTGCCATTTCAGGAGTATTTCCTGAAGGTGCAGTCACAGGAGTGTGTGTGTGTGTGTGTGTGTGTGTGTGTGTGCGTGCGTGCGTGCGTGCGTGCGTGCGTGCGTGCGTGAGTGAGAAAGGCACATGCATGCCTCAGCATTCTGGGTGCAATTTCCACATGGAGAAAGGGGGCTTACAATCATACCCAAATCAGATCCAGCCAATAAATCTCTTCAAAAATATCATTCCAAATTGATAAATATACTAATTACCAGTGGTGTAGTCTACGTAGAACGCAGGTATACGGAGTATACCCACTTCTAAATTTTAGGGACTTCAGTATACCCACTTAAAATTGATTGATCCATTGTTTAGAATAGCATAAATATATACAGTATACCCACATCAAAAAATGCTCAAATATACAGTATACCCACTTCAAAAAAGTAGACTACACCACTGCTAATTACTGTTATTTGCGGCCCATGTCTAACTTATAAATGTGTTGTTACCAGAATAGCAATGACCAAGGGTGAATCCCATTACACCCCTTAGCCCTACGCCAATCCCCTTTGCCTCCGTTTTGCGCGTCCTAGGCGTAGTGGCATCCCGATTCAAGTTCAGACAGATGGGTAGGGGTTCGGCGAAGGGCTTTCATCCCCTCCGCGTGGAGATTTTCCAACACCTCACTCCACGGACGGAGGGCTTTGACAGATTTCCCTGAATGCATTGTGATTGCAATTAAAAATGGGCGGCAAACCGCGGCATCCACAACAGCACACGAGATTAAGTATTTTCGTCGCAATTGTCGGCTTTAAAGTGGTAATAATTATTCCATTGTACCAAGTTTAACATTGTCCTAATGTGTGATGGCCCTTTGACATGAAACACATGAAAAACATCGCACATGAAAAAATCGCTATTAACGTCAACCTAATGCATGGAATTAGTGACAGCTGTGAGTGTCATTCCGTGATTGTTGAAGGGGCATCCCAATCCATAGGGGTTGCGTTTCAAGCCCTACACCTTGAGGCTTTGTTTGAAAGCACGAGGGGCAAGAGGAAGGCAAAGGG
>NC_085863.1:33806547-33814047 GCF_034702125.1 Engraulis encrasicolus
AAGCTGACACGGGAGGCTAAAGGGGTCAGATGTCCTGGGCCCAGAGAGAGGGAGGGGGGGGCGCCCAGAATTGGGTTCCCTTTTACATGGTATGCTTTAGCTGAGGGGGGGGCTTTTCAAATGACTTTGTCCCTGGCCCCGGTAAAAGCTGTCAGCGGCCCTGCATCCACTTGCCACTGTGGCCACCGCCGCCCACTGGGCATTCATCACACATAACGAAATACCCCATGGCAACATAAAATATCCATTGTAAACAGATGCGATATATCATGTGACGGGTACACGAGTACAGTGGTAAACCTTGTACTGTGTGTGTGAGTGTGTGTGTGTGGGTGCACGTGTCTGTGTGTTTGTGTGTGCGTGCGTGTGTGCGTGTGTGTACGTATGCTGTACGTATGTGTGTGTGTGTGACGGGGGAGGTAAGTGCATTATTTATTCTCCCTGCGCTGCTCCCACCCCCGGACGCTTGGGGAGATGAATGAGCTAGGTGATGAAATGCTAACGTGTCAAGGGCCAGGGGGTGAGGGGCTAACCAATGAAAAATATACCTCTCCTTCCAGGGACGACCCCCCACCCCCACCCCAAACCACCACCAGGCTCGCTATACACAACACCAGCACCCAGGGCCGCTGACAGCTTTCACTGGGCCCAGGACAAAGTCATCTGAAAGGGGCCCCTATCCAATACATTCAATGCCATGGGCAATTCTGGGCCCTCTATCTACCTGGGTCCAGGACAACATACCCGTTTGTCCCCCCCGGTGTTGGCAGGCCTGCCTCCACCTCCACCTCCACCTCCATACTCCTCCACCCAACTCTCTATCTACTCCTTTTCAAGTGTCACAGAGGTGGGGGACACAGTCGGTTGGTTTTTCAATGGTGACATGCGGTTGCAGTCAAGTGGAAACAAGAAAGTGTACAAGCGTGATACAAAACCAAAGCCAATGCTCCGTAATTCTGTCTTTGATGGAAAAAAAACTGCCCAAGCCTTTGGATGACACACTCAACAAGCAATTTAGCCTTCATCCGCGGCCCCATTTCTGAACGTTTCCAGTTCAAATTTCCACCGCCGAGGTGAAGTGGAGCCAAGCAACATCCGAAGCGACAGCGATGATAAAGTCATCCGTGTAACCCGCACGACCGGTGAAAACAAGCCATATCCGCGGGAAAATAACTTCATTGGCAGCGAGATGGAGGCCCTAATGGCTCAATCTAAATGTCATTTGTTATTCCCTTTGGAGGTCGCCAGAGAGGCTGGCCCCGTAACCCGGGGAGCAGAAGCCGCTTCTGAAGATCTAAGCGACGCATTCTAAAAAGCCATAAAAGGGTCTTGCTCTCTCGATGAAAAATGTCATCATTTTGAACATTTTCAAAGACGCCTCGTTTAACAAAAAGATTGACATTAGTCTGAAACATGAGGTCTTATTTAAACTGTTGAAAATATGAATGTGTCAAGAAAGGGTGAAAAAGCATGCAAGGGTGAGAGGCATAGGCTATTTCCCATAATGCATACATGAATATGACAAAATCATTTCATATTCCCAACTCCAATTCACTTAAAAGCCCACCGATACCTCTTCCTCATGTTAGTCCATTAAACTAAGTACATGGATATCGGTTAAGAAAACAACAGTGATAAATTGGATTTTTAAGGATACCACTTACATACCGGTATAATAACACCACTGAAAACGACGTATGTTTTAATATTGAATTGTTTCCAGTAGAGTGGCCACAGCTACTTTTCTACTGAGTGGGCACCGCAGAGCTCCAAGCGGTAATGGACACACAGGGGGAAAGTCTTTCCAGGTTAATCTTCTCTTATAATGCATTTTAGGGCTTAACCTTTTGGCTAAAGAACACAAGCCCCTGCAGAAAATGGAGCTCTTTCCACTCTAATGAATGTCGGCATTTTTTAGATGCCTACCTAAGCACTTTGGCACTGGGCACATGGCACCAGTGGTATCCTGCTGTAATCTGATAGGCCAAACACGACCTGACTTTAAAAAACTACTTTATAACCACTTAACTGGGGAGTTAAGGTTGATAGCATATTTAACACATTTATAGTATTCTACTTTAAAAAATAAGAGGCACACAAACACAAAGTTCATGATTATAGACCCAGCACTAGCATAAAGACCTGTTTATAGTAATGCATAAACTGACTGGCAAATCTGAGCCTGCATGGGTCTGGACATCCTCTTCAGAGAGTCTGCGTTGATCTACGTGCACTTCCAAAATTGGAGACTTCCTTGCTTCAAACTGACGCATGCAGCAAGGAAAAGGGATACAGACAAAGGGTGTGATTGGTCTCCTCTCAACTGGGGACTAATTCCTTGGTGTACACACACCTGAGGCAAAAAGAGCAAAAATCTGGTGAATACTAGGTAACATTAACTAGAGTGTGAGCAAGAAAACTCCACAATCACAGCACAGGGCCTATAGTTTAAACACTCCACCACTCAGTTCCTGATTTCACGGCACAGAGAGAGTTGGGCTTTTCCGCTGTCCCAAAATCATAAATCAAAACTGAGGACAATAAGGCAACAAAGCAGTTTGCCGCAAGCTGTCAAAGAACCATAATTCGTCCTTACTGTAACAGAGATGCATGCACAGTCGCACACATTCACATGAGACTACAGCTCCTCTTAGAATTATGACATTATCTCATTATGCCATTCTTAATTAGATCAACAATGATGACAGTCTTACTTTTTCAGAGAGCCATTTGTTGCTTTATTTCCCAAAAAAGTATATGTGTGTGTGTGCGTGTGTGCGTGTGTGCGTGCGTGTGAGTGTGCGTGAGTGCACACATGCGTGTGTGTGTGTGTGCTTGTGTGTGTGTGTATTCATGTGGGCACAATCGTGGGTATGTGTGTCTGTGACTGTGTTTGTACGTATATATACGTATGTATGTACAGCATATGTTTGTGTAACAGAGACATAGAGAGAAGCAAAGAGAGAGTGTTAAGAGAGACACAGAGTGTGTGAGACAGTGCAGGAGCAGACGAGACAACGCTCGCTGCCTGCGGACATGTGAAATGAATGCTAAACAGAGGTGTTCTATGGCCGACCACCCAGCTAATACGGTAGCAGGATACCTCACTGCATGGCCCAGTCCAAACAAGGCACACCTCTGCCACATCCCAAATCAGCTCGGCTACAGAGGACACGATCAATGATATCTAAAATGAGATCTTTGGATATGGGAGTAAAGAGGTCATTAACTACATCAGCTAGTAAGAGTGTGGATATTTGTGTGTGTGTGTGTGTGTGTGTGTGTGTGTGTGTGTGTGTGTGTGTGTGTGTGTGTGTGTGTGTGTGTGTGTGTGTGTGTGTGTGTGTGTGTGTGTGTGTGTGTGTGTGTGTGTGTGTCTGTGTGTGTGTGCGTGCATACGCGCGTGTGTGGGCGTGTCCGTGTGAGTGTGTGCGCGCGTGTGTATGTGTGTTTGTGAGCGTGCACGCCTGTTTGTGCGTGAATGTGTGTGTGTGTGTGTGTCCGTCCATGCAGGCGTGCGTGCAATGTTCCCACTGCACCTTTCACTCTCATTCACTATCACCAGAACCTGCCATGACCTGCATTATCACATAATAACTGAATGGGACAAGAGAGACTGCCTCGTCCTCATCACCCACCACAGCGAGTGTCCACCCCTGGTATTACAGCACTCCAACCTGCAGTGCTCCCCCCCCCCCGGTATTACAGCAGTAAAGCTGCAAAGGTCAAGCCTGGTGTGCAGATCCGTGTCGGGAGAAGTGAAGGGTAGCGTACGGTAACTGAGAGCTGACCCCTACAGTGTGGTGTGAGGGGCCAGTTAAATCGATAGGACCTCAGGGTTACATGACACGGCTGAAATGACCCGGCGCTGCACACCACGTCTGGAGGACTGTTGAATGAGGTCTTGGTATGGCCATGCTGCTGGCTGCCTGCGCTAGGAAAGAGAGGATGGAGAGTCCGAGAATAGGTAACCGCACACAACCACAGTCTCTCTATGTCTCCCTGTGTCTTTCTCTCTCTCTCTCTCTCTCTCTCTCTCTCTCTCTCTCTCTCTCTCTCTCTCTCTCTCTCTCTCTGTCTCTCTCTCTCAAACACACACACACAGACGAACAGTCTCTGTCTTTCAGACATGCACAAACACAAACACGCACGCACGCACACACACAAACACACACACACACACACACACACACACACACACACACACACACACACACACACACACAGAGTCTGTCTCTATCAGACACACACACACACACACGCACACGCACACGCACACGCACACGCACACACGCACACACACACACACACACACACACACACACACACACACACACACACACACACACACACACACACACACACACACACACACACACACACACAGAGTCTGTCTCTATCAGACACACACACACACACACACACACACACACACACACACACACACACACACACACACACACACACACACACACACACACACACACACACACACACACACACACACACAGAGTCTGTCTCTATCAGACACACACACACACACACACGCACACACACACACACACACGCACGCACGCACACACACACACACACACACACACACACACAAACACACACACACACACACACACACACACACACACACACACACACACACACACACACACACACAGAGTCTGTCTCTATCAGACACACACACACACGCACACGCACACGCACACGCACACACACACGCACACGCACACGCACACGCACACACACACACACACACCGTCTGCCTGGCTCACATAACCACTGCCAGCAGCTGCTCTCACTGCACAGCACAGCGCCCCAGAGAAGAGTACCGGCTGGCACCAAAACAGGTTTCTGTTTCTGAGGTATTCAAGCACCCAAACAGCTCTCAAACAGCATTAAGGAGCTCCTGGCTTTCAGCTGGAGCTGAAGCATCCCAGTGTGTACTGTAACCAGACTAACAGCTGCTAAACTAATGTGCATAGCAAATCCGAAATCACCAAGTCCCTTCAAAATAACAAGTGTCTTGTAATTACCATTTTTTATTAAACGGGAACATTTCAGTGTGGTATTTGTTTTTCCTGCGTTCCATTCCTCTGTAAACTATGGGACTAATGTCTAAAATCTCCCCTTGGGAGAAGTATTCAAGTACCTCAAAAGCTCTTATACGGGGGGCGCTGTGGCGCAGTGCGCTAAGCCCCCCACATTTGGGCTTACATTGCCCACGGGAACCCCAGTTCGAGTCCGGCCGGGGTCATTTCCCGACCCTGCCCCATCTCTGTCTCCCAGTCATTTCCTGTCTGCTCTCACACTGTCCTATGATAAAAAAGCCACCCCCACCCCCCCCCCAAAAAAAAACAAACTAAAAAGCTCTTATAATGCATTGAGATGGTCCTCTCTTTCAGCTGATGTTAGGAAAACAAGTCAGCGACTACACCTTCAATCTACAAACATGTTTCGCTTGATGTGGCGACTCAAGAAGTCTAGAACTACTAATGCCTCTTTTCCACTGCCGTTATTCTGGTAGGCTCGACACATCGCAACTCGCCGACCACTTTTTGCTTTTCGAATGGGCACGACACAGCTCAATCGTAAGCAAAAAGTGGCGGCCGAGTCGCACTGTGTCGAGCTGTAGACCTACCACAAAAACCGGCAGTGGAAAAGATGCATAAGATTATTTCAGCCTTAATTTACATGTGTTTAACATCAATCATTGGGTGCACCTTATTTATTTTCAGCACTTAGTAGTTTCAGCTAGTGTTCAAATATTGTACAGACAACAGTGCAATAACCTGTGTAAGCTATAGGTCTAATTTCTGTAATCGTATACCGCAGGTGTTCTTCTCAAGACAGGTCCCCTGGCTAGACTCAAAACTGGTTAAATATACATTTCACTATCTTCCCTGCATCTGGTTAAACACACATTTCAATATTTAACCAGACTCCGGTCAAACACACACTGGGAATGTTTTATTCATCGGAATTTTATGATAATATTATGTTAATGTAGGACAGTAGCGTGTGTAGGATAGTAGCATGTGTGCGTGTGTGTGTGTGTGTCTGTGTGTGTTAGAAGATCTGCATGCAAAAGAGCATATGTGTGTGTTTGTAAGTGTGCGTGTGTGTTTGTATTATATTCAGATGCTGATAGCAGACCAAGCAATGGGTACCCAGGGGATTCCTCTTATCTAAAAGCCGCCTCTTGAGAAGTCTTTACGCATGGAGAGACATAAAAAAACATGAACAATTACAGCGTATAATTAGCCAGCGCGGCCAAACAAGGAGATATATCCCATCAATTAGGATGTGTATTTGTATAATTAAATCCCAATTAAAAATATACTTTATGCTCACGCTTCGTTCTGAAAACAATATATATGTACATACAGCAGCTAATTGACCGATAAAAAAGACGCTCGGAGGTCAGAGAAAGGTCTTCGCTACGTTATTAGACGGGAAGTGTGTGCTGAGCGAGAAAAAATGTCTCATGCTGCACCTTTAATTAGCAGCCACTGCCCAATTTACATGTGCATAAATCTGTGTTTGATTAGGCTAATACGAGTGCTCTTGTTTACACAAGACAGTGTGGTGACAAAAGCTCCCACTCAGGCAAGGCGAAGGTAAATGTATTTCATTAGCCGGTTTTACACATGAATGAACTTTAAAGACTGCTTTATGTACACAACAATAAAATGTACAGTAAGAAAAAAAGAGAAATGCAAGTACTGGGTGTCTCAAATTACTACACTGAAAAAAACACTTGAAATTAAGAGCAGGGAAATCAAAATATAACATTTTAGAAAATGAAATTGGGAGGAAGGGAAGGTGGTAATTAAAACAGACAGATGGGAATGTATTTTATACCACCACTGATTAAACTGTGTGTGTGTGTGTGTGTGTGTGTGTGTGTGTGTGTGTGTGTGTGTGTGTGTGTGTGTGTGTGTGTGTGTGTGTGTGTGTGTGTGTGTGTGTGTGTGTGTGTGTGTGTGTGCGTGTGTGCGTGTGTGCGTGTGTGTTTGTGTGTGTGCGTATGTGTACATGCATGTCTGAGAGAGACTGTGTGTGCGTGTGTGTGTGTGCGTGCGTGCGTATGTGTACATGCATGTCTGAGAGAGACTGTGCGTGTGTGTGTGTGCGTGTGTTGCGTGTGTGTGTGCACATCTGATCAGGACTTTATCCGGTTTCAGTACATTCTACCAGTGCCTGAGCTTTTCAGGCTACATGAACTCTGGGACCTTTAAGCTCTCTCTCTCTCTCTCTCTCTCTCTCTCTCTCTCTCTCTCTCTCTCTCTCTCTCTCTCTCTCTCTCTCAGATCACTATTACAGACAGTGAACCAGTAGACAGCTGACAGAGGCTGAGTCTCAGAAGGGGCGTTGATGTGGGAATGGATATCAAACACAGAGGGAGAGGAAGGACAGAAAGACAGAGAGAGAGAGAGAGAGAGAGAGAGAGAGAGAGAGAGAGAGAGAGAGAGAGAGAGAGAGAGA
>NC_085863.1:33819047-33829047 GCF_034702125.1 Engraulis encrasicolus
CGTCTCTCCCGGCCTTAAATTATCTCCCGCTAATGACCGGGCTGCTAGCTTGAAATGAGTCGATGCCGGGAGCAGCGGAGCGCCCCAAATTAATTTGTGCCTGCTCGTTTACAGGGCAGATGTGAGCGTGCGGGGTAGGGCCATGGCTTTGTGTTTGAACAAGAGTCTTCAGCTGCCAGAAGCTGTTAGAAACACCATTCTGTGGAAGTCGGTAGAAATGCCCCAAACCCATTTTGGGTCAAGAAGCTTTACATCAAAATTTAATTTCTGGAAGGAGTTAAATATTCATCCTGAGAATATCTCGCTTAAGAAATGAGTCAATATGATATGATAAAAAACTCATATCCTAGCAAAAAGTATTGAATTTTAGCACAATTTTATCCAAAGCACATTTTAAGTAAAAAAAACCATTAGGGATGTTATGTGGATAAAAAGAACACCAGTTTAAAATAGTCGGTTTCCCATTCAAGGTCATCTGAGGCCATTTTAAGGAGCTTATAATGATGGCTCTTCACTGTAAAACCTCTTTACACTCACCACAATCATTTGTCATCCTAAGCAAATATATACAGTATACATATATATATACAGCATTCATATACAGTAATAAGGATGTTCATTTTAAGGATCTCCTCTTCTGCTCACTATGCTCACCAAGCTCATGTGAACCTCCATCCACCACCAATGTTTATGATACCACTAACACTGGCCAATCAATAGGCCCTAAATGTCAATTTCAAATTACCAGAATCATATATGAATGCATTAAAGCATTTTGCACGTCCTATAATAAGGATGACGATTTCTACGGATATTTTTGTAAACCTTCCTCCAGCTGAGTTCACTTCATAGCATAACTAATACCTGTCAGACCAATGAGGTGGTCTTTGGTTGGAGGAGGAGGAGCCCTGCAGAGAAGCCTTGACTCATTGGACTGTACTGCGTGTACGTTCTGTTGCGTTCTAGCCAAGCTGACGGCATTCAGAGTGACTCAATCCATCAAGGCCTGTCAAAATAGCTGAGCGAAGGCGCGTGTGGAAACAACACATCATTATATGCGACAGGCACTTATTCGTGCATAACTCAAGCTTCCGCTGTCACGCCGGCGAGATGCTTACTGCCTCCCACCGGCAGCTGGAGATTTAAGGGTACCCTCGGCGGCACGCATCAATATCAATTACTGTTACTAAGATGGGGCATTAAGACTGGATGAGGTACATAAGGAGACTAGCGAAACACACACTTGCCGAGTTTATTTATTTAAGTTTTACTGCTTTGGTTTGCAGATCAATTTAGTTAACAGGCTTTGTGAGGCTCCTTGATATTTGCATCAATGAGTGTTTGCGTGCGTGCGTGTGCATGCGTGTGTGTTCATGTGTGTGTATTCATGCATGTGTGCATGTGTGTGTGTCTCAACTATGTCTGTGCTCCTGACAATCAGGCAGTAAAGATATACATGCAGGTATAGATCAATGGTGCTTCTGCTGGAGGCATACACAACACATCACAGCATCCAGGCAGAGGGCTTCAGTCAGACAGAGGTTAGCTGTCCAGCTACGTAAGCTTACATCTGCCTCAGATCTCACAAACGAAGAGCTCTTTTACAAAACACTATAAAGACCATTTTAACATAATTGCCACAAATCTTTTCTTATTATTTCATTTTAAAGTAGCATCAGAGAAATTGGACCTGGGTTAACTTTATCTTGCTTTCCCTTTCCAAACTTTAACAAAAAACAGTGATATTATGTATATTTCAGAAGCGCAATAAAAACACACCATTTTTGAATATATTTTTTTAAATGGATTCATGGTGTCTTGGAAAAGAGCCCTTCAACTGCTCTCAGCACTGAGCGGCAAGTCTCCGGCAACTTGGAAAGGTCACAGAGGCTGCTCACTTTATCATGCTAAGCAGGGGATCATCAGACAAAGCAGGCGACTGTGTGTGTGTGTGTGTGTGTGTGTGTGTGTGTGTGTGTGTGTGTGTGTGTGTGTGTGTGTGTGTGTGTGTGTGTGTGTGTGTGTGTGTGTGTGTGTGTGTGTGTGTGTGTGTGTGTGTGGTGGAGGGTAGACGAGGTAAATGGCAAGGACATTTTTCTGTCTCTTTAGGGTGGACAGCGGCAAACGGACACAAAATGTGAAATGTCACTGAAAAGTCACGTTTCAGTGTCAGGTGTCTGTGGATGTCATCTCCAAAGTGCTATCGTATAATGTGGCTAATTCACACCTTTTCCTCTGACACTAACAGTACTGGATTTCAGAGAGAGATGGAGAAAGAGAGACTAAGAGAGAGAGAGAGAGAGGGAGAGAGAGAGAGAGAGAGAGAGAGAGAGAGAGAGAGAGAGAGAGAGAGAGATGACCACGTGTCATAGTCAAGCCTGTGTGACATTTCCAGTGTTGGCTGCGAGGCTGGCACTGAGAGATGATGGTACCCTTGAAAGCGTTGAAGAGGGTCACAGGCTGGAAGCCAACTAACGGGAGCATCTCAGGAAAGTGTGCATGCATGCATGTGTGTGAGCAGGAACGTAGTGGCAGAGTGTGAATGTGAGTGTGTGTGTGCGTGTGTGTCTGCATGTGCCTGCCTCCCTGCCTGACAGCTTGTCTGTCTGTCTGTCTGTCTGTCTGTCTGTCTGCCGCCTGTCTGCCTGCCTGCCTGACTGCCAGGGTAAAGGGGGCCACACGGTAAGACTGCATGGATCTGTCCTCGCCACATGGCAACTGTAACTAGAAATGTCAGGGCCTGGAACTTGGCAGGACTCACTCCAGGCCATATATGCAGTTATACTGTACACACACAGATGAAAACACACACACCCCATGACACACAGGGTCACACACACACACACACACACACACACCCACACACACACACACACACACACACACACACACACACACACACACACACACACACACACACACACACACACACACACACACACACACACACACACACACACACACACACACACACACACACACACACACACACACACACTAATCTAATACAGGCATGGTGGAGTTCCTGACATTCTTGAATGCTGTGTAGCCTTAACCATTTGCACATACAGTACTCAGTCATCCCCATAACGTGCTTACTCTCACTCGGTCACACTCTCAATTTTCACCTTGCAACACTTTCCTTCAGATGTTAACAAGTGAAGGTGAGCATCCTTTAGTTTTTTTTGCTGTTGTTACAGCTGTAAATGCTTTATGACAAAAACAATTGTCAAGGCACACTCAGAACTTCATGCAGAACACAGTAGAACTGATGCCTGCCGTATTTACAGTATGTTTCTACTCAGACCAACTGTTCCAAGTACTACATGAAGTTCTGAGTATGTGAATTGTTTTTTTTTCATTAAGTTAACTATTGGACCGTTGTGCGCACCTAACACAGTGTGTGTTTACTAATGCTAAAGTAAGACTTCACAGCTGTAAATGCTGCCACTGTGTGTGTGAGTGTGTGTATTTTGTGTTGTTGTCACAAGTGGGTTTTCTGTAGCGTAGAAAACAGCACAGTCAAACAGACGTAGAACATTAATTCTTTAGGTTTTTTCTTCTTTCAATCCAGCAATGACGCGGCCTCCTATCAATGCCCAGGCGCTTGAGAAGTGCAACCTATACAACAGTAACTGCGCGAATAGACCAGGCGCGATGCGATTGAAGCGACAGAGCGATACGCGCGATTGAAGCGACTACAGTATGTCCGTTACAAGCATAAGACAAAGCATTCAAACATTCCCATTGGCTGTGGTCACTGACCTCTATACAGTCATTGGCTGTCGCGGCTTGTCGCCGAACCACGTCATAGAAAGTTGAAAGGATTTCAACTTCAAACTGTCGCGCTCGTCGCGCAAATCGCTCTAGTCTCCAGAATCGCTTTTGTCGCGCGACTCAATACCAAGTCAATTACTTCCGTCGCTCGCCTCGCTCTTGTCGTGGTAGATGTATTTGTGCGGTAAGCAGGCACTTGCAGTTTATTGTCATGCATTGTCTAAAAATTCATTCAACAGTTTCTTTATCCAACATCTAATAACTAATTTATTGTTTGCCTTCATTTCAGAGAGCAATGACCCAACCCAATAAACTGATTTTGAACTAGAAATGAGATTGAAACAGACAAAGCAGAATTGTCAGTAAAAAAAAAACAGTATGGTGGTGTTGTCACAGCTGTTTTGTGTTGTTGTTCCAATAGAGGCAGACATTCAATCCTGTACTGGATGCATTTTTCTTTTTCTAAGCATCATGCTGGGCCTCCAGTCCGGGCACTTGAGAGAAGTGCAGCCTATAAATCAATCATCTATAAGGAACTACAGTAAACAGGCACTTGCATGCTGCTTGCGAGCTCTGGCACCGCCAAATATGGTCCCTATGTAAAAGTGGAAGTGTGCATATTTCTATGCACATTAACATTTTCTGCTGTTGTTACACTTGTAAATACTGATGCTTGATGGTTGTCATCAACAAAAGTTAAAAAAGGAGGTCCGTCAAACAGACAGATATTCAAACCTTATTGATTTTTTTCTTCTTCCAATACAACCATGATGCCTTTTATCCACCCTGGGCACTTGAGAGAAGTGTAGACTATAAACCAATCATCCATGAGCAGGCACTTGCATGCTGCTTGTGAGCACCATGTCGCACTGCCTCCGAATAGGGCCCCTATGTAAAAGTGGGAGTATTTCTATGCACATGAAGATTTTTCTGCCGTTGTTACAGCTGTAAACAGTAAGGCAGGTGTCTCCTGTCAGCAACAGCAAAAAGAGGTCCGCCACACAGATTTAGGCTTGCAACCATTAATATTTTTTTTTCTTCCAAAACAACCATGATGCCTTTTAACCACCCCTGGCACTTGAGAGAAGTGCAGCCAATAAATCAATCATCCATGAACAGCTACTGTAAACAAGGCACTTGTATGCTGCTTGTGAGCACCATGTAGCACTGCAGCCAACTAGGGCCCCCATGTAAAAGTGGAAGTGCAAGTATACAGTGCCCTCCATAATTATTGGCACCCCTGCTTGAGATGTGTTAAAAGCCTTAAAATAAATTCAGTGTTTATTGCAGAAGAATACTGTCACACTGAAAATTGTAGAAAAATGTAGCCTTCAACTCGAATGAATTGTAAGAGAATAAAAAAATCCCTGACTAAAAAATAATTATTTTTCATTAAATCACCTGTTCCACAATTATTGGCACCCTTAACAATTCCCAGGAAATAAATATAATTGAAGCATTTCTGTCATTTCTACAGTAGTTTACAAAGTTTACCAGAGTATGTAGGAACATTTAATTAGTAATTCATCACTTCCTGTTTCCCTGGGGTATAAATATGACGTGACACCGAGGCCATTTCTCTTATCCACTCTTAAACATGGGAAAGACAAAGGAACACAGCATACAAGTGAGGCAGATGTGCGTCGACCTTCACAGGTCAGGCAGAGGCTACAAGAAGATTGCCACTAAACTGCAGCTGCCCATATCCACTGTGAGAGGAATAATTAAGAAGTTCAAAACAACTGGAACAGTGGTAAACAAGCCTGGACGAGGACCCAAGTTTATTTTGCCACCACGCACAGTGAGGAGGATGGTAAGAGAAATCAAAAGATCTCCAAAGCTCACTGTTACAGAATTACAACAAATGGTAGCATCCTGGGGTCACAAAGTCTCCAAGTCAACCATCAGGCGCTGTCTACACGCCAACAAGCTGTTTGGGAGGCATGCACGGAGAAAACCTTTCCTCACTCACAATCATAAACGCAAGCGTCTGGAGTTCGCCAAGCGGTATTGGGGCTTCAACTGGGACCGTGTGCTTTGGTCAGATGAGACCAAGATTGAGCTTTTTGGCAACAAACACTCTAAGTGGGTCTGGCGTACCACGAAAGATGTGCATGCTGAAAAGCACCTCATACCCACTGTGAAGTATGGGGGTGGGTCAGTGATGCTGTGGGGCTGTTTCGCTTCCAAAGGCCCTGGGAACCTTGTTAGGGTGCATGGCATCATGAATGCTTTGAAATACCAGGACATTTTAAATCAAAATCTGTTGCCCTCTGCCCGAAAGCTGAAGCTGGGTCGTCACTGGGTCTTTCAGCAAGACAATGACCCTAAACATATGGCCAAATCTACACAGAAATGGTTCACCAGACACAAAATCAAGCTCCTCCCATGGCCATCTCAGTCCCCTGACCTCAACCCCATTGAGAACCTGTGGGGTGAGCTGAAGAGGAGAGTACAGAGGAGAGGACCCAGGTCTCTGGATGATTTAGAGAGATTCTGCAAAGAGGAATGGCTGAAGATCCCTCTTTCTGTCTTTTCCCATCTTGTGAAACATTATAGGAGAATATTAGGTGCTGTTTTGTTGGCAAAAGGGGGTTGTACAAAATATTAACACCAGGGGTGCTAATAATTGTGACACACATTATTTGATGTCAAATAATTACTTCTTTATGTGGGATTTTTTCCCCACTGAATAAATGCACTTGTATTGAAGGTTGGATTTTTCTCTTTTTTTCCATTAAGGTCCCATATTATTTAGAAAAAAAATAAAATAATTGGAAGCTAAAAAACACATCTCAACCAGGGGTGCCAATAATTATGGAGGGCACTGTATGCACATTAACATTTTCTGCTGTTGTTACACTTGTGAATACTGCTTCTGATGGTTGTTGTCAGCGAAAAAGGAGGTCCGTCAAACAGACAGACATTCAAACCATGGAGGTAGTATAAGAACTGGAGAGAGTGAATAAGTCCCGCCTCCAGTCATTTCAATGGGAAATGCTAGGCTAGTGAATTCAGCCAAAATTGAACGAATTTTTCAGCTTCAAAGATGGAGTCGTTTCCACCACCAGTTTACTCAGCCAATTACATGCCACGTTAATGACCGACTTAAGATTGACCAGAAAGATATATGGAAGACGGGCATTGGATGCATGGAGGTGCCCAACCGCACACCTGTATAGGTGTGTGTGTGCCCAACACTAAACTCGCGCACCCACCAATCGCATCCACCCTCTTTGAGCGAAGTGGTGGCGGAATTGCGACGACTCAACGAGGAAGTGCCTTGCTAATCGGCAAAGCTAATCAGCCAAATCCTGAACCCCTGATTCAAACCTTATGTTTTCTTTCTTATTCCAATACAACCATGATGCCTTCTATCCACCCCTGGCACTTGAGACAAGTTCAATCAGTCATTCATGCTACTGTAAACAGGCACTTCACTTTTGAGCGCTGGCACCAACACATAGGGCTCCTATGTAAAAGAAGAAGTGTGTGTATTTTTATGCAAAGAAGATTCTTCTGCTGTTGTTACAATTATAGCTGAACTGAAGCTGAATTGTAGTTGTACTGAAGCTGATGGCTGTAGTCAGCAACAGTAAAAAAGAGGTCTGTCAGACAGACAGGCATTCAATATTTCTTCTAAGCATCCACCCCAGGCACTTGAGAGAAGTGCGGCCTATAAATCAATCATCTATGACCAGATACAGTAAGCAGGCACTTGCATGCATGCTCGCTAGCGAGCGCCACACTGCCGGCAAATAGGGCCCCTATGAAAAAAAATCATGCAGTATGTCAGACAAGTGTTCCCCATGAATCATTTAGCATAATCACAGCGCAACTGTTCTCCTCCGAAGCACGTAACCACAACGACATGGCATTTGCCTGGATACGCTGGGAGAGGAAGTGGTTTGTGTGCTGCGCTGCGCTGCGCTGCACACACACTGAGAATCTACACAGCACACACACACGCGCGCGCACGCACACACGCACGCACACACACACATGCACGCACACACACTGACAATCTACACAGTAGACACACACAGGGCTGCCAACAGGGGGGGACAAAGGGGTATGTTGTCCCAGGCCCAGTGAGATAGGGGGCCCAGAATTGGGTCATCATTACATTGTATGTATTGGGTAGGGGGCCCGTTCAGATGACTTTGTCCCGGGCCCAGCAAAAGCTGTCAGCGGCCCTGGACACACACACACACACACACACACACACACACACACACACATACACACACACACACACGGGGGATGGGATTTGCTATACGCCACAGCCCAGAAAATATTCATGTTCCTTACAGCTCCCAGCAGTCCCCTTTTCCCTTTTCCACGAGTGAGTCTGCCTGCCGTCAAGCAAAACTAGTTGTGCTGGCAGCTCGTCTGATTCCACATTACACACGGCGTTGCCAAGAACAGACGCATTTCCCTTGCAAAGCAGGCAGGTCTCCAGGCACCCAGATGAAAGGGGTGGGGTTCGCGTGGATGACAGGGAACACGCTCCGCCATTCTGCCGCTCGCTCGCTTGATGCCTTTTGGTACGGTTGACCTTGGCAATGTCAGCTGGAGAGATACGCGGTACGCGGTACTTAGTAAACACACACGCTCATGCTAACATACGCGCAAGCACGCGCAAGCACGCGCAAGCACGCGCGCACGCACACACAGACACACACACACACACACACACACACACACACACACACGCACACACAACCCCTGCCCTCTCTTGTCGTCACAAATCTTCGCCTATCTCCCTCCTTCCCCTCTCCCGCTCTTTCCCTAATATAACATGCATGCAGACACCAACCAAAGCATAATACTGCCACTGTGCATCTAAATTTCAACACTGGTGCACTGCATGATATCAACATGATTATTATGCCACACCACAACCCCACCAACAACCCCTCCTTGTAGGCCTACTCTTTGAAGAGTAGAGTTTTTCCCAGTAGTTCTTGAATTTTACTCAAACATTCTACAGCTCGCATTGAACCTAGTGTTCAAATCCTGCCGAGTGTTTGTGACATCATAGTGTAATTTCAAAATGTTTATGTTCTAATCAAATATACCTACATGTATAACTGTATTTTGTATAACTGTATGTTCATGATCAACTACGCTACCTCTCTGAAGAAGGCCTCAGTACAGGCCCCTCAGTATGAAATCTGCCTTCTGCACTGCACTGTTTTACACTACAAGGAGCTCAGGCCATCAGCCCCGCTGGGATCTCTTGGCTGCACAGCGAGCAATTAGCAGAAACTGCAGCATCAATGCAAACACGTGAAAGGGCCAAATGAAAGGACCACAGTGTGCAATTCTAGGTTACAAAGAATGCACTGACAAAGTGTTTTTAAACCATAATGTCATCCCCGCCGGTTAGAAAGTCAAGACAATCGGTGTTTGTTTCTATGGTGTGTGTGTGTGTGTGTGTGTGTGTGTGTGTGTGTGTGTGTGTGTGTGTGTGTGTGTGTGTGTGTGTGTGTGTGTGTGTGTGCGCGTACATTTGTGTGTGTGTGTGTGTGTGTGTGTGTGTGTGTGTGTGTGTGTGTGTGTGTGTGTGCACGTTTGTGTGTGTGTGTGTGTTTGCATATGTGTGTGTGTGTGTGTGTGTGTGTGTGTGTGTGTGTGTGTGTGTGTGTGTGTGTGTGTGTGTGCGTGCCTGCTTGCCTGCGTGCCTACGTGTGTATGTGTGTGCGTGCGTGCCTGCATTTCTGTGCCTGTGTCTGTGTCTGTGTGTGCTTACAATTGAATTAAAGGGATTTTCTGTCTGGAGTCGCTGAAGTGGCTCACGGTGGTGATGGTAGTGATGATGCTGGTGGTTGTGGAGACTTAAGAGTGCGCCAATCACTTTTAAAGAGTCTCGTTAAGGCCATCAACAGAAGAGTTGCGCAGCACACACACACACACACACACAAAAGAGGGTGATGACCTCATTATGAGGAGAAGGCACTCGGAGAGAGAGAGAGCCAGAGAGAAGAGGAGTCGGGGACCATAAACAGCCAATTTACAATCCTCCACCATTAGACACTCACTTCACTCCATCCACTGATGCGGCAATTAGGCTCACTATGACTTGGGGACACCACAACGATGCTGTGCCTCTTTTTCTTTACTACATTAGGCCAGGGAAGACGACCGGGAGATGACAAAGGGGTCTGTCTTCCCGGGGCCCAGGAAGGGGAGGTGAGGGTCAGAAGTGAGTCCGAATTAC
>NC_085863.1:33834047-33846547 GCF_034702125.1 Engraulis encrasicolus
TGAAAATTATTTCAACAACCACTGAGTCAAATTTGACACTGGCAGTGTTGCAAAATTAACTGTGCAGAGACATAATGAGATTGTTGCTGTATATTTGACAGGCCTCTGTCATCCCGAGACAACATAACAAGACCGTGCTGTGCTGTGCTGTGCTGTGCTGTGCTGAGCTGCGCTGCGCTGCGCTGAGCTGTGCTGTGCTGTGCTGTGCCGTGCCGTGCCGTGCCGTGCCGTGCCGTGCTGCTCTGTGATTTGCTGTGCTGTGCTGTGCTGTGCTGTGCTGTGCTGTGCTGTGCTGTGCTGTGCTGTGCTGTGCTGTGCTGTGCTGTGCTGTGCTGTGCTGTGCTGTGCTGTGCTGTGCTGTGCTGTGCTGCTCTGTGTTATGCCCTTTCTTCAGGGTCCCCCATTTCATCACGGTTAAAATTACATCTGGAAGCAGAGATATTAAATTATTCATTAGCGGCAGGAATAGCTTTCTAATCAGCCGCGTCAGGGCCCGACAGGCAAGGTAGGGCCCACTGCATGTGTCCATCCTGTTACACCCCCCCCTCTCTCGCTTTCTCTCTCGCGCGCTCTCTCTCTTTCTCTTTCTCTCTCTCTCCTCTTTTTCTCCCTTTTCAAATCTCCCACCTCCCCACCCCACACACTTTCCTTCTATCTTTTCTCTTTTTCTTTTCCCTTCTTCTTCTCTCCTCTCCTCTCCTCTTTTCATCAGGACTTTCTTTCCAGCAGTGGCTGTGTCCAAGCCTGGTTCACAGGCAGGCAGGTAGGCAGGCAGGCAGGCAGGCAGAGAGCAGAGGGAGAGTTAGAGAGAGAGGGATGGGATGCGGTGATGGGGTGGGTCTCTCTCTCTCTCTCTCTCTCTCTCTCTCTCTCTCTCTCTCTCTCTCTCTCTCTCTCTCTCTCTCTCTCTCTCTCTCTCTCACTCTCTCTCTCTGTGCTCTCCCTCTTTCCTCTCGCAGGCAGGCAGGCAGGCAGGCAGGCAGAGAGCAGAGCAGTTAGAGACAGGGGGTTGGGGTGCGGTGGGGTGTTGGGGTGGGTATGATGGTTGGTCACGGTGGAGCTGGCTGAGTGGAGAGGAGAGGATTATGGAGGGCAATAATATTATGCATTGCGCTTTGTCCGCACTGATGCAATCAATGCTCCATTTCACACAGAGCCCGCAGGGAGAGGAGGGGAGGGGAGGAGGAATGGGGGGAGAGCAGTGAAGAGTGGATAAGAGGAGGCTGGGGAGAGGGGGGGAGAGGAGAGGAGAGGAGGATGAGGGAGAAGTGAGGAGAGGAGAAGAGAGGAGAGGAGAGGAGAAGAGAAGAGGAGGATGAGGGAGAAGAGGGGAGATGAGAGGAGAGGAGAGGAGAGGAGAGGAGAGGAGAGGAGATGAGAGGAGAGGAGAGGAGAGGAGAGGAGGATGTGGGAGAAGACGGTAGATGAGACAAGTAAAGATGAGAAGAGGAGAGGAGAGGAGAGGAGAGGAGACGATAGAATAGGGAGGAGAGGAGAGGAGAGAATAGGGAGGAGAGGAGAGGAGAGGAGAGGAGAGGAGAGGAGAGGAAAGGAGAGGAGAGGAAAGGAGATGAGAGGAGAGGAGAGGAGAGGAGAGTGTGGTCAGATTTTTTATCTTATATGATTCATATGCAGATTATTATATGTACATGTCTATGCAGGAATATTGAGATATGTGTATATGACTATATGTGTATATGTCTGTGACTATATATATATATCATTCCAATGTCAGCATTGTGATCTGTATTGAGTGTCAGCTCAGCTGAGGTGTGAGTGACCTAATTAACATCTGTAAAGGGCCACGGGGCTGGGTGTGCTCACACTATAAATGCTCTGAGAGAACACAAGGCAGGGCGCATCCCAACTAGGTAGATCAGCAAGACTGGTGTATCATTAGGATGTTGTCCTGTTCCATATTTTCTATGGGGCAGTAATGAATAAAGAATTCTGCAGAAACTCACCGAACCCAAAGTGCTTGTCTGACAGTAATAGAGAAAATACCCACAATAGGAGAGGAGAGGAGAGGAGAGGAGAGGGAGGGTCCCTGTGCCTCAGGCAGTAGGCCGTGAGTGAGGAGACAGAAGCGTTGGTGGTGGACCAGGACCAGGAGAAGGAACAAGTGTGAGACTCTGGAGGTCCAAAGAAGGCCTCGCCTAATGCACAGGAGCGACAGATAGAGAGAGAGAGAGGGAGAAAGAAAGACAGAACAAGAGAGTGAGAGAGAGCGAGAGAGAGAGAAAGAGAGAGAGTTCTGGCAGCTGCTCTGGAGCCTCTGGGGGGGGGCAGCGTGACTGACGAGGCTGCCGCCGAGGCAGAGCTGTTGACAAGCATGCAGGAAGGCAGGCAGGAAGGCAGGAAGGCAAGCAAGCAAGCAGGCAGGCAGGCTCTTCTCCGCCTCCACTTACAAAAACCACCCACCACCAACCACCCCCACACCATACCCCCCTCTCTGCTCCAGAGTTAGCAGCAGAAGCGCCGCTCCCCCGAGCTCGGAGCACTTAGTTAACAGGTCCCCGTTGCCGGGGAAGTAGTCAGACAAGCTCGGAAGATGTAATGGCGGCGAGTCGTTGGGGAGGCGCGCCGCATTCCTGCGATGCGCTGACAGGGGAGACACGGCGGAGGACGGGAGGGAGGGAAGGAAGGAGGGAGGAAGAGAGAGAGAGGATGACAAAAAGAAAAAAAAACAGAAGAAGAATAACAACAGCAGCCCGCTACCATCTCAAAGTCAACTGATGAGAAACTGACACACTGTGTACAGTACAGTACGCGAGGCGTCAGGAAAGAAGAAGCAAGCCGAAAGAGAAAGAAGAAAAGCAAAAGACAAAACAGATATTCCTGTCGTCAACGCAGCTCCCACAACACTCGTCAACGCTTTCGGCTTATGTTCTGCGATGAACAGGGGGCTGAATACGCACTGAACACTGTCACAACAGCTGAAAGCACACAATGTCAGAAACATGACAAACATTTCCACTACCACCACACAGTTAGTGCTTGTGCAGAGAGAAAAATACGTTTAAAAAAAGCAAAAGTTTGAGGAGAGCAGTCATAGTCAATGGTGTGGCGTGTGAAGGAATATTTAAGCAAGATGATAAAATGTCAATCAACAGTACTAAGAGCTGGCTCAGCTGTAGCTTAGTCAGCTGGGCACTGGACTGCTACGCGGGCGAACCGGGTTCGATTCCCGACCCGGGTCATCTCCCAAACCTCCCCCGTCTCTCTCTCCCACTCTATTCCTGTCCCACTATTCACTGTCCTGTCTAAATAAAGTTGGAAATACCAAATAAAATATTTAAGAAAACACTAGCAAGAGCCTCAAATGAAAGCAGTCAAATAAGAACAAAAGACACAATATGTACCTGTCACAGATCATTGCCTTTAACGACATGAGCCAGTTGTTCTGTAATGACTTGAACCAGTTGTTCTGTTCTCACTTTAACACACCACATCCTCCTCATAAAATATGAGTCCCATGGACTTTCCAGGGTGAAAAATAATCTCTATCTCCATCTCTCTCCCTCTCTCTCTCTCTCTCTCTCTCTCTCACACACACACACACACACACACACACACACACACACACACACACACACACACACACACACACACACACACACACACGCACACACACACACACACACACACACACACAGTGATGCCCACACTGAGAAAAGTAATGGTGAGATGCCAAAGCATGAGTATGTGTCTACCCCACCTGTCACCATAACACATCTGTCAGGCCTAGAGTAAGGATCCATGTATGCCCAGTCACCCCCGCCTCCAGCCAGGAGAAAGGGATGTTGTCCGGGAAGCAGGGGGAGAGGGTGTAGGTCCTGAGTCCATGCCTACCCAGTCCTAGTCACCCCAGCCTAAGCCTCCCTGACTCCAGCAACACAGCTGGGGGGGTAATGTATTATCATTTCACAATGGTATTGTCTTCAGGTTATGTGGGTTGTATGCAATGTATGTATGTATGCATATATGTTTGTATGTCTGTATTGTATATGCAGTAGGCCTCTGTCCTCTGTCTGTTTTTGTCAGTTAGTGCTTATGCATGAGGATCATGGCACATTTGCAATAGTCTTTTGATGTTATGTGTATGTCCTGTCTTAAACGAGTCATGCTCAGGGATGCAAATTGAATTTCAGCACAAACTGACAATACAGCACTATCATATTGTTTCGTATTGTATCGTATCGTATCGTATGGCATCTTATCGTATGGTATCGTATTGTATAGTATCGCATTGCATTGTATCGTATCGTATCGTATCATATAGCAACATATCGTATTGTATCGTATCGTATCGCATCGTATCATATAGTATCGCATCGTATTGTATCGCATCCTATTATATCGTTTCGTATAGTATTGCATCGTATTGTATCGTTAGTATCGTATTGTCTAGTATGGCATGGTATGGTATCGTATCGTATAGTCTTGTATCATATAGTATCGTATCATATAGCATCGTATAGTATCACATTGCATCATATAGTATCAACAGGGAGAGCCTGCCAGCACTGGAGGATCTGTCATGTGACAGCATGCTGCTCAGGACTTACAGCTACAGTTTGAAATGATAAATCAGCCGCTGAGCTCAAATGATAGGCATTGAAAGGCATTGGATGGGGAAAACAGCAGTTTATTCCCATGAGTGCCCTCCTAACACCACCTGCTGCTTACCCTGTTGACACTGATGTATGTTTTTATAGAAATCACATGGCTGTCACCATAGAAACAGGAACACTTTATTTGCCATTCGTTTTCCTTCTGCTATTTCACCTATACTGTATTTTTTTTCCTTTTTGTTTTCCCCTCTGGCCTCTAGGTTTGCATCTGCTGCTTTCACAATACTTTATCTAATGCAAATTCATTCACCTCTCTTTATGAGTTGTGCAATGCAAATAAGCTTGCTTGGCCTCGCTTTAGCTTTAAAATGCACCTTGGCACCCGCAACAATAATAAAAATGCATAAATTGCCCTAAATGCAGAGCACAACATTTTGCTCCGGAAACAGCCTGATTCATTAGTCCCTGGAATATCAGACGCCAGTTGCCCAAATGAAAATTCATTAGTGTACAACCGACACAGCGGTGGAACGAATCCAAAACAATTCATTACCTCACTTTGAATTTACGCACACATTTCCTCTTTAGTGGCAAGGAAATGGGAAGGGTTCTCGGGTTTCCCCGCAGAGTTTGTGGAAAGAGGAGCCACACTAAATTGCTTCTGAAATAACCCCCAGAAGGAGACTACTACAAACTCCAGCCAACTGTTTTTGCTGTTAATCATCTGTTGGGAAGAAGGAAGAAGTCAGAGGGGACATGGGGTTCTTTTAAAACCACAATCATTCCCCATTCCTACCCCCACCACGTGGTATCACATCCACGAGGCTACCCATGGGGTAAAATGTCAGAAATTCTAAATTTTTGCCTCTGTTAATGCTTCTAATGTGCTGTAATTTTATGCTTGGCAGCATCAAAGACGTCTTCAAAAAATAAGAGAGAGTGTGACAGACTTTAATGTACGTACACAACATGCTCTGGAAAATCCTACTTGACTTCAAGCATGCACTGTAGCTTTACACGTAGGCGTAGGAGGCCAGAGTGACTTATCCTCTATCTGACTGCGGCAAAACAACTCACTCCAGGTACCTAACACACCGGGCCCCTCACGGAGAGCATTATTTACTCTCTGCCACGTTTATCATCTCGCTTTGTGCACCAATGCGAATTGGAGGCCACGCAGCTTAAGAAATTGCCTTGGGGGTGTGGGGGGTAGTCCAGCCAGTGGTTTATTCGAGGACGCATGTGTCACAGGAATGACACACATTTTTGTGCTCTCTGCCTGAATTGATGGCATTTTTCCCTGCCGAGAAGGATGAAGTGCTTTCTGTTCCGGATATACGGTACAAACTACTACATGTGAGGTTTTGTGAATGTCCAAGGGAAAATACTAGTGCTGTTATGTTTCAGCATGGTGCATGGCACATAAACGCTAAATTCATTCCTCAAATCTTCATGCAAACAATTAATCGATTAATCGACTTTAATTGATCAATGCGTTAATCGATTAAAAAACATTAATCGCAATTAATCGACAATTCAACTGACAAGAGACCTAGGTGAAATGGGCATGTGAAGAGTGTGTGTGAAGAGGGGTGTGAATAGTGGGAATATTTAAATCACCTTTGGATTAAAGAATAAAGAATTGAAATAGAATTCATTTAAATGTGATATTTTATCTCAATTTTTAATTAAAACATTTTAGATTTAGTAGGTTTTTTCGAGAAACATTGAGATTTCGGGGGGAAAGCGCCACTTATCAATTAATCATAAATCGATCGATAAGGCTATCAACTAATGATTAATGAATTAATCGATAATTTGCATCCCTATCAAGTGAGGATACAAGTGGAAACACCCGGCAAGTATCCTCTCTGTGAAGTCATTAATTATTGCTGCCAGTTAGAACTGACAGTTGAAATTAAGTCGTTACTTCTGTCAGTTTCATGTGTTGCAGAATATGGCTAACTGTGCTGTTAGCAATTCATCCCATCTCTTCAGTTTTCATCTAGTTGTGCCCCTGGCTCTGTAAATACACATCAATCATAGTTGAAAAGCATTAAAAAGGATGTTGCATTGTAACCATACAGAAGCATTAAACTCTCTTCAAAAACCATGGCTCATGGAGAGAAACTCACAATTACCACACAACAAAAATGTCTGTGACTGTGAATTCTCTATACATAGTGGCCAGTTCAACAGTCAGGGAAATAACAGGCCAGAGAGAAAATCTATAAAGTACTGTAGCAGCCCTTTTGTTTGGGATGTTTGAAATCACCCTGTGTGTCCTCAACCGCCTTTTAGAGGACAAATTTTGATACAAAGCACAGAGCTCTTTCCTCAGACAAATTCACCAAAATAAATCTGTTTTGCCCCAAGGCAGAAGAGAGAATGTCAAAATGTTGGTGAAGACAGTATTGTTCTCTTCTCGTTTAACCATCCACTGTGAGAATCTCTTTCTCTGACACTAAAAATGATGCCCAATTACCAGATTGTGGGCAATCAGTGGCAAAAATCACAACAAAAACACCTTGTGTTATTTATAGTAAGCACATGTAATTGACTCTAAATGGCTGGTTAATATCCCCATTGTGAATAAAATGAAAACATATCTTACAAATACAATTCATGAAATGAGGTCAATAATTTCAAACTCATTTCTGTGGACGCAAGAGGAACTAAATGACACTAAAATGACAGGTGTCTCAGTTATTTTTTACAACCCCTGTATAATGCTCATTGAAAATGTGCTGCCCACTGCCAAATTTGATCTTTACTAAATAACAAACTAATATTTACTAGTATGGCCAATGTACAGTAAGTATTGCAGCTAAAATGTCTAAGTCAAAATGGCGGACATGGAGAAGATCTACCTTTCATGTATGAAAAGTTCAATTTCCGCAGGCAGTGTTAATGAATACTAAACTAACTACAGCATGAATTCTAAAAAAACAAAAATGCAGATGCAGATTAAAGAATGCAGATGTGTTTCGCCAGCAAGGTTTCACACCTCATCTCTGACAGGCTTAGCTTAATATTGATCTACCTGACCAAGCACATGAGGGCAATTGTGAGACACACAACCCACTGTGATTTCATCATCGCTACAGAAATAATGATAACTGTAGGGAAGATTAAAAAATCAGAGCAATTACCAACCTGTCTTCTTCCATGTAGGCCTAATACAAATTATTTACATTTTACTTCAGTCCATAACTGTGTAGCTCCCAAAAGGATTTTTAACATCTCCTACAATCAAAGTGAATTCATTTTACATTTCCATGCACCTTTCAACAAATGCAAATGACACAAGAATTGCTTGTTTAAACTGTATGTACTTCATAGTTAACAGTGCAACAAGTCAAGAGCTTAGCTTTGGTCTTAATCTCTATCACAACCCAAGAGAATGATCTGATGAAATTGAGAGCATGACACCAGTTTACATATCAAATAAAGACACCGTGGAAAAAGGGGAATATCTCATCCTAAACATCAACCCAAAGCCAACGTCTCCTGCTCGCTCCAAATTGAAAACATCAAAGAGAGGAAAATGACACTGCTGATATACTTGCCCATGCTTTTGTTAAATAGAAAAAATAGGGCCGGCTTTGAAGCATTGGAAGAGGGGCTTTGATGGAGGGGAAATGTTTTCTACCGTGCGGTTCAAGTCGGCCATGGCCAGCACACACACAAAATAGGAAGTGTGGTCAAAGGCTGTGTGCAAACTTGAGGATAGCCTAAACGATGGTGGCAGTTATAGAGAACGTCTGGCAGACACAGACTTGGCCATCATCGGAAACTGACTGGAGAATCATTTCATTATGCTGTGCTGTGCACATGTTCTAAAACTGGAAGGCAGAGATTTCTGTGACTAACTCAAAGTAAATTGAGGAAATGAAATGTGACTTCTTGTAGCTATTTGCTGTTTCAGGTGAACAGAATACTGTACAATGGAGTAAGATGAGAGAAACACCAAAACACTTGTTATTGACAGCAGTCATTATACAAAAAAAAATGAACACTGAATATTACAGTGCCCCATCAATGGGATGTTCGCGTACCCTCACATCACATTACATCACATCCCATTACATTAAAATGACACATAATTTCTCTGTATGCTGTTAAAACAGGGGGCGCTCCAATGAATCAAACCTGTGTGCTCATCAAATGTATGCATCATGCATGCGGCACAGTAAATTGACTGACACGTCAGTCTATTGACAGAATTGGTTTTCAGCATGCAAGCTTGTCTGAAAGTCTATGTCAAGCCTGCCATAGACCTACTTGTACAGCCTGAGCAAGCAGTACTATGCCATGATATAAACTCTATTTAATTTCATGACCACAAGCCACACACTACTCTCGCTGTGGCACCAAACAGCTTTGATGACAATAATACACTTGTACGCTCGAGGACTACAAACATACTGACACACAAAGGCACATGGAAACACACACACACACACACACACGCACGCACGCACGCACACACACACAAACACACACACACACACACACACACACACACACACACACACACACACACACACACACACACACACACACACACAAGCACACAAAAAATCCTGAGAATTCCTGTTTTAGAGAAAAGCCGAAAAAATAAGAAAAAAGGAAAAAAAGGCGAGTGTGATCCGCAGCTATGGCATCCGCCAGCCGTGGCGTTTGTGTGAAAAGCAGCAGAGCCATTGTGACGGCGAGGGCTGCTCGCAGAGTGATAACGACACTTAAAAGGCCCGCAAGGCCTCTGTTGCACGCTTGTCTCCTCCAGCTGTTAGGCCATTAAACTGTGGAGACGCAATCCATCTGCAGCTACGGCTGCTCCAGAGAGGCGGCGAGGGTGTGCGATTTTTTACAAGTCGCACCGCGTAACCCAATTACGCCATTAATGCCTGTGCCATACCACTCTCGGCTCCCTCCCTCCACCGTCGAGGCGACGACGTCTCCCTGTGTTTACACTATCCACTGGGCCTCGGATTGAAATACATCATTAGTTGTGAGGGAAAAGTCTATCAATCTAAATAGCGAGTAGCGTTTCTGGTGGACCTCAAGCCAGAGAGAAAGGCGGCGGCGGCGCTGAAAGGGCTGTGGGGAAATGAGTCGCGGCTCATTTGCGGGAATGTACATTTAAATTGCCAAAAAAATGAAGTAATTAACCTCTTTTGACCCATGCCATCAAATACGTACGCCGGGTGCTCCACAAGGCTACACTCTACTGATGCCATGTGCTACTCAGTTTCACAGGGGACGTGATACAGAGGTTAGTTGCGAAGAAGACACACAGGCACAGAGTCGATCATGAATTCAACCGAAAAAACAGGTTCGGCATTTATATAGCCCTATTTTTAAAAAAACCTACCCACAGGTGAGCGAACCCCGTTCAGGTCAAGTACGTTTCCTCATGACTGCTGAACTTCACAGACCACTCTTTGGGAGAAAAAAAAGGCATTTCCCAGGTTGCACTGCACTGAGTTCAAGTAAATGGGTGGGAAATATACGAACGGAGCGGCAAGAGAGGAGGTCTCAAAGGTAGGAGTGGGGTTAAGTGGAAATGATACCAAGGTTTTTTTTTTGTAAAGGAGGAGAGCTCCAAACGTAAAGAGAGAAAGAAAGAGAAACAGAGAGGGAGTCAAGTGCTCAGATGTGAAGTCTTCAGAGATTTGGGGTCAAGAGAGAGCAGGAAGAAAGGAATGAAGCCAAAGGAAGGATTTTTGAAAGCGGGGCAAGAGGGCATGGCGGGAAGATTGGGCGGGAGATTTAGGTGCCAGTCAAATGGGACCGCTGAAGTTGACGGAAAATGGGTCTGAATAAGAATGAAGGTGTGTGTGTGTGTGTGTGTGTGTGTGTGTGTGTGTGTGTGTGTGTGTGTGTGTGTGTGTGTGTGTGTGTGTGTGTGTGTGTGTGTGTGTGTGTGTGTGTGTGTGTGTGCGTGCGTGCGGGTGTGTGCGTGCGTGCGTGCGTGCATGCGTACGAGCATACGTGCTTGCATGTGTGCGTCTGTGTGTGTGTGTGTGTGTGTGTGTGTGTGAGTGTGTGTGCGTGTGCATGTGCGTGTGTGTGCGTGTGTCACCGGCCAAGCAGCTAGTGGAAAGTCAGAGCCTCTCACACAAGTGCACAGCCAAAACCATTCACAACACCCTGATTTTGGGAAACGCCACACAGAGAGGTTGGATATTTGGACAATCAAACAAATAACAGAAGGCAATCAGGCCTTGTTTTGTGTGCACTGCTGTGGATTATTGCCCATTATCTGTGTTTAATTAACATATTAGACAGGCGTCCAAGCACTTATCCAGCTTCAGTCCTCAGCATATGATTTTCGTTTACAATTCATTTCACAGCCCTCAGCCCTCGGCCCTCTGTAATTATGTACGAAAGCAACTTCATAAACATACAGTCCATGTTTTCTTTCCCTTTTTTAAATATTGTGCGTATACTACAACTATTATGTAAAGGTCCCACACTGTTTGTATTCATTCATAAGTAGCCCACCACCAAAAAAACATTGTAGCTGCTTTAGTGATTATGTACAGATATTTATTTTAACAGCTGAGGATTTAGGGATAACATCTTTTGCTGGCCGAGCGCCAGAAACCCACATATGGTTTGTGTATGCCCATATGTGCAAAAAAGTAGGCCTACCGCACAGAGCTACTATGAATCAAAGCAGCATTTGTAAACTGCTGTAGTGAAGCGGGAGCAACAGACATCACCACAACTGAAAAATACTAGGCCTATGTGTAAAAACACCACTGCTGTGGCTGAAAACATTTATTCATAACCACTCTAGGAAAACAATTTATCATAGGAATTACATTAAATGCTTCGAAAAAATGTCTACACTTAGTTACAATAATCATGTGTGACAAGCACCATTTGCCGTTGCTGTGATGGTTTTCACCCTTCGCTGCGTATTAAATCAGCTAACAATAGCAAATGTGTTTTGAGTGGAAATGTGTTAAGTGTCAACACATTGTATTATTACGCTATTATGACTATTATTAATAGTGCAGCGCAGTCAGTGGCGACAGAGGCATAAGATGTCACCTTATTGACAGGGTGACCAGAGTGTCATGGGTCATTTCACGTGAAATCAGACACTTTGGGACCCGACCGACCCGGATTTCGATCATACTTGGTGTGCCTTTTCAGTAGCAAGGTAGCACCCCAGAACTGCATTGGTTTGAATCTGACACTAATCTTAAGGGAGAAACAGACTAGGAAAGGTTCACATGTGAGGGTAGGACACTATACATTCAGCCTTGAATATATCAGTCAGTGTTAGTCACAAAAAGATGCCTGTGGTGTTGTTTGAAAGCTCTTTTCTGGCTCTACATATTACACAATCACCTTGGAATACAACTACTCTCAGAATATGAATTATGATAAATTGAAAAATTAAAAATTGAATATCTAAAAAACCTATATTTTAAAATGGCCAGTTCCTTGTCCAAACGTAGCCGGCAATGTCATGAGCAGCACCTAAAATGCTGGTGTTCGGTTTGTTATTCATTTCAGAGAGAATTTGACTCACAAATATGGCGTCATACAGACCACTTACTAATAATATGGTAATACCATAGTAGCATCACATGACAAAACAAAAATGGTCAGTGTCCATGGTCCCAGGTTTCAGAAACTAAGGCAGATGTCCATTTATACACACCAAATGATGATATGTGAATGTTTGAACATTCCTTCTCTGTGTACCTGTGCCATCTTCCCTTTACCATACTTTAAAGAGATAATCAATGGCTACACTCTCATTTTGTACTCTACCAGTGCATTTGAAGCAACAGCTGTGTCTTTTGTAGATAATGTATAAGTACGTCCCGTTGCAGTTACAGGTTCCACTACCAGAAGCACATCCTGATGATCCATGACAAGTCTATCTGGTCTGAAGGGAAA